>NC_064639.1:1045139870-1045439870 GCF_023864345.2 Schistocerca serialis cubense | reverse complement strand
ACACGACGTCAGTCGACTACAGTGCACAGAAGAGAGAGTATTCCTGCTAACGAGGCTCCCTGGATAGCAGTTGACTGTTCACTACTTTGGATGAGAGTGCATTAAATACGTGAGATGTATTCCGTTGGGAATATGAATCCAGCAAATATAGCTTGCGACTTCAATAACAAGGTCAATGAATATTTTCCGAACTGTAAGGAATCGGAAAGTTCCTTAAGGGATCAAACGATTGTCGAACATTTGTATGATTATTTCCTATATTTGTTGATAAACAGTATGTGTGGTGATGATTGTCTGAAAATAAAAGATTAAACTATTCACTCGAGGGAAGACTTGAACCAAGGAACTGTCGTTCCGCAGCTGCTAATGCTAACCACGGGACCACGGTGCTGCTGAGCTCATACTGTCCTTGATGTTGCTTATCTTTCACATGGACTACTCAGTTTGTATATTTTGCTTTTTTTTTCATAGTTCCACACAACTTCTTCCTGTTTTTTCGATTGATCTGTGTTCAGTTTTTCAAGGTCTATCCACTGTGCCAACTTATAGCCAAATCTGAGGGGGGTGCGATGGGGAGGTTCCCTTGTTAGTACTCACGAGTCCGCAAACAAACACTGAACCAAGTCTGATATTGTTTCTCAAATGGGGCACCAGATATAAGATACAAGGGGGACCTAAATTTATTTAGATTAATGCTGCCTCTTCGTAGCTGCAACACTGGTCCTTTAGCTGAAAATGTTCATGATAGGACTGTATCTCTTAATAAATAAAAAGTTAAGTCCAGTGGCTCTTTTCGAAAGTTTACACAGAATCACTTCACATATTTATTCACAGCGTTTGATTCCTGTCACTAAAGACCAGGCATAAGTACAGATTGAAAAAATATTTATGCTGGTCACCTTTTACTCACATTTGATGGATAACTTTAAATTACATTCCATGAAAAGGACAAGAATCATGAATTAATTGGCATGCAAAGTAATTTATCCTACAGCAGTTCAACAAATTGTCTACAAGGCGTACAGAATGATGATAATACTTTGCCAAGTTACAGTGGCATGTTCACGAATGTTACTTGTTAAGTCTATCACTGATTCTAATAGTTACTATTCATATTCTCAAATAATGCCAAGGCTATTTCAAACAACAAAACTAGTGCTCACACAGTGGAGAGTACTGAAACCCCAGAGCAAATTACGTACTGGCTAAGTTTTAATTCCAAGAAAAACTATAAGCATAAGAACAGAATTGTGCATGTTTCATCCTTATACAGACATGTGCTTGGTCATTACTTAAAATTTCTATAGGTGAAGTTATTCCTCCTTAAATGGATGTAATATTTACTGTCGCCTGCCCAGTTAGCTGTGCGGTCTAACGCACTGCTTTTCGGGTGGGAAAGGCGTGCTGGTCCCCTGCACAAATCTGCCCGGCAGATTAGTGTTGAGGTTCGGTGTGCTGGCCAGTATGTGGACGGTTTCCCATCTGCCTCTGTGAATGCAGACTGGTTCCCCTTATTCTGCCTCAGTTACAGTATGTCAGTGATTGCTGCACAATTACTATTATTTTAATTTCATATGGAGAATTAGATGGAGGTGGCAATCTTCACGACAGCGCTGCTCAATATAGGTATGTACGTGTGTTCATCTCTTTCCCTTCATAGCTGCCAATGTCAGTTTCAATATTTAGGTCAAATTGGCCGCGACATTCAGAACCTGCAGTCTTTCTTTTCATTGAAGTACAAAGTCTGATTATTTTCTTTCTCAGATGACCAAATGCATTTTAACCACAATTCTTTTTACCAAGGCCACGGGGAATGATAGTACTTAGAATGTACGTGCCTCTATCTCGATCATACATTCGCATACAGTTGAGTGTGTATCAATGTAACTATACTTATGATGGCCTATTTCCTTTACAGTATTAATTCTTATTTTGAATCATTCACCTGCGAATGTCCGTGCCCTCTTATTTTGTGTAGTCAGTCGGGTGTATTTCTTCATAACATTACTTTTAATATTCAGTGGCTTAGTTTCCACAATTGACCTTTGCCTGTATGGCAACGCGCTTCACGCGTAATATTTATTGTGCGACAATGATATTAACTCTCACTTCAAAATTACGACAGCAGCTGACTTTCAACAATTTTAACAGGGCAGTTACAGTGGCGACCGAGTGCCATGGCCTTTGTTTCAGAAAAAAAATTAGCACAACTCTTAAGTTGAAATATTTAAGTAGTTTTTTTCCATCCATTATTGTGACTATAACCAATTGTTTCTGTTACATGTTACACCAGTTACGTAACAAACAAGAAAATTATTACCGAAACCAGTACATAAATTTCACAAATATTTATCCTAAAAATTTGGAAAAAAAGGAGCATTTGGAACGCTAAACTGAGTACCAAGAAAATTGACCAGCAAAAGAAAGTACGGAAGGTTTAAAGAGCAACAGCACTACTACGCTTTTGGTTGATCGTAAATATTGGATAGAATTGCGTTTTTGCGACACCCACTAGGTAGCATGCATTTTTTCAGAATTTATTTTTCAGTTAGTTTTGTAGATTTTTTTGTAAATATATCATACTTGAATGTATCACAAGACAGCAGAACATTTTCATTGACTGCGCTTGAAAAAGTCTCGTATCAGTCTTCTGTTTCCTCAGAGTATATTTTACTACATTGAATTTCACGAACGAACGCAACTTCATCTGTGATTTGTTTACGTGTAGTACGAGCCGCAATACGGATATATACAGCTATGGTGAAATTAGGATCACAAACCAAAACGATGTGTAATTCATCTGATAAGGAATCAGTTGCTCAGCTTGTGCCTAACATAGAAGTAGAACACATTGCAGATACCGATAACGCAGCCGCAGCGAGTAGTCGTACTCAGTCGCAAGCAACTTTGGAAACTGTTCCAGATTCCGCAAATGAAGGGTACGGGGAAATATAATGGTAATCCACATTAGCTATGAATGGAGATAGTCAACTGGAAAACTTTAAAAAAATATTTCATACATAAGTTATTAATATTTTATTATTTATGCAACTGGTAGTCACTGTACAACATCTTAAGCACACAAATCAATGACAAAAATAAAAACTTTGAGTTTTCCTAACTGTGGCGAACATATTATGTAGCATACCATTGTTTCCCTGCAACAAACACAGCACAGCTGAAAACTCTCACCCTTCGTTTGCAGATGCATCTACATACTCATCCTCATTTGTAGATGTCTTCATAGTTGTTATTGCTTTGTAGAATTTGTTATAAATCGGTGGTATCCAGTTCAGTGCAGATATGAGGTCTTGTTTCTTCAATTGGAACTGACACAGAATATTTCTTTTGAAGACTGGTTCCTTCTAAGGTGGTAGGGTGACCTCCTTTGTGTAAAATGACTTTCTGCCAGTCTTTCCCATGAAATGTATTTGATACGAACAAGAGTCCTGGGTCATCTGCATCGAGGACGAGCCGTACAGCATCTCGCATAACACCTTGTGCCCTTGTACTGAGACATCCTTATGACTAAATGTAGATCTCATGTCACTGATGCATACAGAATCTTCTGATCACATAACATGAATTCAAAATGGTCGCTTTTGGCCACACTTCTTCAACATGTCCACTCAGTCTTGAGAGACATATACAAACTGCACGTCAGCGAACATATTGCTCCACAACAGGAAAATCTCAATCGCTTGGCAACATGGAATGTCCAGGAAGTGGGAAGTGGTGCTCAATGGTGGAAAATCTTCCTTTTGCTATAAGCAGCATCCAAACAAACACAATGTTCCAGATTTCGTTTTGCCCAGAGCAGATGTCTGAAATTGCAATCAACTTATTCCCTTGTATATTTTGATCTTCAAAATACTTCAGTAAGCAGCTGCCTATTTCCTCTGAAACCCTTGATGCTACCATTTCATCCCAAACAAAGAAATGACCGGGTGACGAATTACAGGGATGAATGCTGTAGTTATATGTCCACAGTTTCCTCTTATAGAACACTGGACCTGTAGAAAGTTTAGGGGTAAAAATGCCTGTTGTAGATCGAAAGTTATAAAATGAAAGTCTTTATCAAAAACTTCCTTCTCTGTTTTCACTTTTATATTATCTTGACCTGCCTGGGCTATTCTGAGATGTTACTCCTTCTGTATATTAATTTCTCTTAATTTTTCCAGGTCGTTTTTTGCTTCCAACAGTTGAATTTCATTTGAATCACATGTTGGGCAAGTGTCTGATTTTGACAGCTTGAATGAAATATTGAAATCTTGAATGAAAATGCGATGATACTTATCAAAAGATACAGGCTTTGCTTTGATATCAGGACAGTACCGGTATTCATCCTTATAATGGTTGTAGCAACTTTGCATGGAATATTCCATCGACACATAGAATTTTTCACCATTATCTTTTCTACTGTAGTGACTTTTGTATTTTGGATTACCTTCTATATGTTTTTTGACCAGTTGCACGTCTTCCTCTGAGTCGGCATGTGGTCTATTCTTGTGTTTGCCTCTTCTATCTCCTGGTGGAATAACAGCCCCTGTTCGCATTTTGGACTGTGTGTTTTCTACTGTGCCTCTGTTGTGCTGCAAACCATGGATGCTTAAAAAAAATTTACTTATATCAGTGCTTCTGCCATCTTTTATAACACTGCATCGTACAGTGTTGTTACGCCTGCTAATTTTATTGCCTGTATATTTTATTTTTATGGGTTCTAGCTGCATGGAACCAAAGAAATAAGCATTTTCTCTATCGAAGTCCCCAATGTTCCAGAAAGACTTGTTTATACTCTGTATAAGCTTCTCCCCAATCCGTTCAAAACACTTTTTAGAACATGTACAGGGAATTTCAACTAAATTTTTCGCCCGCATCACTGTGCCTTCTTTTGTAGTATATTCAGATCCACTATTCCTTGCAAGTTTCTTCTGTTGTTGTTTGTTCACAAGCTTTTTTCTTTTTCTTGGTGTTTTCATTGTGACATCTTTAATCCTAGGGTCAGTTCTGTTGTGATCCTCTTCATTCTATTAAAAAAATATTTTTGCATGGGTAGTGTAATATTAAAAAAAGTGCTGTTAACCAATAAAATGGTAACCTCATCAACGATAAGATGAATAACATGGTAACCCACAAATACGAGAATATTTCTTTTTGTAAACATCCTGTGATTTACAGAGGACAATGTAGTTGCATTAAAAGACGTGTTGACTATCTTCAAATCAAGATCTTATAAAAAAGTTGAATATGGAAATAAAATAGTAGCCTAACTAGCTAGCACAAATATAATGGTAACCAGCAAATAACAATACGAAATGGAAAACAAAACTTATTTGATTTGCAGTGGAATTAATATGAGTAGAATCTTCCATCTCCTCGTTTAAATTGAGAACTGGATCATTCATGTCATCATTAAAACAGTCAGAATCACTGGAGTCATCACACAATTAACTTAAAATTACAAAAATATCACAGCTTCCCTCACTACAATCTACTGCTAGCGCCTCCATTTGAATGTGTGGGTTACCATTGTTTCTCACCAGCAGATGTTTAGAGTAATGCAGATAGAGCTGATGTCACAATTTGCGACTCAGGTAACAGCCCAAATTAATACTCAGATAGGGAATGTAACAGTCCAAATGAATACACAGATTGGAAATGTAACAGCACAGATAAACAATGTCACTACACAGGTAGACAATGTCACAACACAGATAGGGAATGTAATCACTCAAATGAACAAGCTAGACAGTGATGTAAAAAAACCTTACTGATATGCACAATAATCTGACAACACCACAGACGCACCTAAAAAGAGAGGCAACAGATCAAGAAATAGAAGGGTACCGGTACGTGAAGATTTAAATTCCATGAATCAGGCTATTGCTAATTTGAAAACCACAGTTAAGGATGTGCCAGATCAGATACCTAAGTTAACTGAAAATGTCAATGCTGTCAATCTACAGCATACAGAGCTCAATACAAAAATGCAGGAAGCTGTAAATCAAGTTGAGGACATGACAAAACAGCGAAAACAGCAGTTTGAGGCCTTTCTATAATAAAAAATGCACACGCATAAACCGTACTCTAGAAACAGAGTTACAAAAAGCGATAAGTAATACAATGGAGCAAGTATACACTACACAAAACACATCTGTAGTTGAACTGCAAACTGACATGTGCCAGATACAGAAAACTTTGATACAGGACATACCAGGCTGGCAGAATGAAATACTCAAGCAACTCAACAGGAAACCTAGTACAATGAAAGAACGACACAAAGACACAGAAGAAGAGCTTGACAGCGTACCCATAGGTAAGAGCAATAGTGCAATTAGTGACTATCCTACCCTGAATGAAATTATGAGATGTACTGTAACCAATGACACCGTGATGAAAGAAAGAAACAGCAGATAGCTGAATCCACTTTGTCATCAGTCTTATTAGAGAGAGTCTTATAAAACATCGGCAATTTCAAGTATTTATCCCTGAAAAGAAGCCTGTGCATCCGGTAATTTTTATAAAGTCATTCAAAAACGTATTGCCTAAAACGTGGTTGGAACAGCAAAAGATACAGTATGTTACGGGTTACATCCAAGGCGATGGAGCGTTATGGGTGATGGAAAGGTCAGAAACTTGTCAGACATTAGTTGTTGTTGTTGTGGTCTTCAGTCCTGAGGCTGGTTTGATGCAGCTCTCCATGCTACTCTATCCTGTGCAAGCTTCTTCATCTCATAGTACCTACTGCAACCTACATCATTCTGAATCTGTTTAGCTTAGTGTATTCATCTCTTGGTCTCCCTCTACGATTTTTACCCTCCATGCTGCCCTCCAGTACTAAATTGGTGATCCCTTGATGCCTCAGAACATGTCCTACGAACTGATCCCTTCTTCTAGTCAAGTTGTGCCACAAACTCCTCTTCTCCCCAATTCTATTCAATACTTTCTCATTAGTTATGTGATCTATCCATCTAATCTTCAGCATTCTTCTGTAGCACCACATTTCGAAAGCTTATATCCTCTTCTTGTCTAAACTATTTATCGTCCATGTTTCACTTCCGTACATGGCTACACTCCATACAAATACTTTCAGAAACGACTTCCTGACACTTAAGCCTATACTCGATGTTAACAAATTTCTCTTCTTCAGAAATGCTTTCCTTGCCATTGCCAGTCTATGTTTTATATCCTCTCTACTTCGACCATCATCAGTTATTTTACTCCCCAAATAGCAAAACTCCTTTACTACGTTAAGTGTCTCATTTCCTAATCTAATTCCCTCCGCATAACCCGACTTAATTCCACTACATTCCATTATCCTCGTTTTGCTTTTGTTGATGTTCATCTTATACCCTCCTTTCAAGACACTGTCCATTCCGTTCAACTGCTCTTCCAGGTCCTTTGCTGTCTCTGACAGAATTACAATGTCATCGGCGAACCTCAAAGTTTTTATTTCTTCTCCATGGATTTTAATACCTACTCCGAATTTTTCTTTTGTTTCCTTACTGCTTGCTCAATATACAGATTGAATAGTATCGGGGAGAGGCTACAACCCTGTCTCACTACCTTCCCAACCACTGCTTCCCTTTCATGTCCCTCGACTCTTATAACTGCCATCTGATTTCTGTACAAATTGTAAATAACCTTTCGCTCCCTGTGTTTTACCCCTGCCACCTACAGAATTTGAAAGAGTATTCCAGTCAACATTGTCAAAAGCTTTCTCTAAGTCTACAAATGCTACAAACGCAGGTTTACCTTTCCTTAATCTCAGAACAGTTCGAAAACGCGTTTCTCTCAAAGTACTGGTCACATGGTGTTCAAGAGATACTAAGAAAATCCCTGTTCAACCCTGAACAATATAATCCAAAATTTGGATCATTGTAAAAGTATGTTGAGAAATATATAAACAAGGCAAGGTTCTGGAATGAACCAGTGTCACACACTGACATCCTACGCATTCTGAAAGATAAACTACCGCTTAATATTCGGGAAAAGCTAGTATGATTACCCGAAAGCAATGTGGAGTATTTTCTGTCTTCGAATCAATTGACTTAGCTAATGATGATGCAAGACAGAGCCACACAAACCAAAATAATTTATGTAGCAATGCTGGTAGCCAGCCTCCACAGCGCCAGCTGTAGTACGGCGTTAACAATGTAGCGTGCGCGGTTGAGTCGCGACCGGCTTTTTTCGCTTCCGCCGCAGCAGTGCATATGCCAGGCCTGAGTTCGAGAGGCAATTTTAGTGATAACTATAACCAAAATTTTAACCCAGGGTATAAAAGGAAAAGAAACAATTGTGACAGAAACTACTCTGGCTACTCCGGTACCCGAAAACGAAACTGGAATAGAAACGGTAACGAGAATCAGTGGGGGTAACGTTTACAGTAATTTTCAGCCTCAATTTAGGAACAACAATACGGCTGACCCACGAAACGTGCAGTGGCAGCACCCGGTCAGTAATCAATCCTATTATTCCCAAGCGAAAAGTAGCATTAGCCTATAAACTCAGAGCAGAATCATGATCGGAATGCCCAACAGAGGAACAATACGTCGGGAGTGAATATTATAGAAGTGACAAACGAAACACCTACAAACAGTAATAATGGGTCATTAAACTAAACGTGGCCTCATAATGCTCCCCAATGTTGGCCATGGACAGCAGTGGGGGTGATCCATGCTACCATGGTAGTAATTTGCTAAGGTATCAAGATGAAAAAAGGTAAGACAGGTATTGATCTCTGTCCTTAAGAAACACTTCGACAAACCGCTACACGCTGTTACCAGATTTGTCGTTAAAGAAAAAGTATTACTTAAGACCCATGTGAAACCTTCTCTGTTAGTCAAATAAGTAGCAAATAACATATACTGGTCCATACATTATTGTACACATACCGTATGATGGATGTTATTTACTTCCGTATCCTCACATTGGTAAAATCAAAGGACTCTATGCACACAGAGACTTGAGGAAATTCTACCATGTTTAAGTATCACATTTCCATCTACACTTCTGGAAATTGAAATAAGAACACCGTGAATTCATTGTCCCAGGAAGGGGAAACTTTATTGACACATTCCTGGGGTCAGATACATCACATGATCACACTGACAGAACCACAGGTACATAGACACAGGCAACAGAGCATGCACAATGTCGGCACTAGTACAGTGTATATCCACCTTTCGCAGCAATGCAGGCTGCTATTCTCCCATGGAGACGATCGTAGAGATGCTGGATGTAGTTCTGTGGAACGGCTTGCCATGCAATTTCCACCTGGCGCCTCAGTTTGACCAGCGTTCGTGCTGGACGTGCAGACCGCGTGAGACGACGCTTCATCCAGTCCCAAACATGCTCAATGGGGGACAGATCCGGAGATCTTGCTGGCCAGGGTAGTTGACTTACACCTTCTAGAGCACGTTGGGTGGCACGGGATACATGCGGACGTGCATTGTCCTGTTGGAACAGCAAGTTCCCTTGCCAGTCTAGGAATGGTAGAACGATGGTTTGGATGTACCGTGCATTATTCAGTGTCCCCTCGACGATCACCAGTGGTGTACGGCCAGTGTAGGAGATCGCTCCCCACACCATGATGACGGGTGTTGGCCCTGTGTGCCTCGGTCGTATGCAGTCCTGATTGTGGCGCTCACCTGCACGGCGCCAAACACGTATACGACCATCATTGGCACCAAGGCAGAATCGACTCTCATCGCTGAAGACGACACGTCTCCATTCGTCCCTCCATTCACGCCTGTCGCGACACCACTGGAGGCGGGCTGCACGATGGTGGGGCGTGAGCGGAAGACGGCCTAACGGTGTGCGGGACCGTAGCCCAGCTTCATGGAGACGGTTGCGAATGGTCCTCGCCGATACCCCAGGAGCAACAGTGTCCCTAATTTGCTGGGAAGTGGCGGTGCGGTCCCCTACGGCACTGCGTAGGATCCTACGGTCTTGGCGTGCATCCGTGCGTCGCTGCGGTCCGGTCCCAGGTCGACGGGCACGTGCACCTTCCGCCGACCACTGGCGACAACATCGATGTACTGTGGACACCTCACGCCCCACGTGTTGAGCAATTCGGCGGTACGTCCACCCGGCCTCCCGCATGCCCACTATACGCCCTCGCTCAAAGTCCGTCAACTGCACATACGGTTCACGTCCACGCTGTCGCGGCATGCTACCAGTGTTAAAGACTGCGATGGAGCTCCGTATGCCACGGCAAACTGGCTGACACTGACGGCGGCGGTGCACAAATGCTGCGCAGCTAGCGCCATTCGACGGCCAACACCGCGGTTCCTCGTGTGTCCGCTGTGCCGTGCGTGTGATCATTGCTTGTACAGCCCTCTCGCAGTGTCCGGAGCAAGTATGGTGGGTCTGACACACCGGTGTCAATGTGTTCTTTTTTCCATTTCCAGGAGTGTATTTAAGCATACGAGTGAAATAAGTAAAAAGAAAGTGTTCGATTAGGGTAAAGGAAGTACACACATCAAAAGCAGGTTTGCATCACCCCGGTTCCCAGAAATCCTTTAGTTAGACGTTGACTGTTGATATTGTATCACAGACACAGACCCTTTGACTGTTCAGAGATGTTGCTAAACCTGACCAAAGATGTAAACAACAATGCATGAGCAGAGCCTATTATACGGAGGGGGTTCGACAGCCGATCAGTTCCGGTCATTCCACCAAGAAGGAGGAACACGGCTCGTGTTGTATGTAGTTCAACCATGCCTAGACGGTCAATACCACTGTTCGACCAAGTCCGCATTGTTGCTTTGTGCCAGGATGGTCTCTCGACAAGGGAAGTGTCCTGGTGTCTTGGAGTGAACCAAAGCGATGTTGTTCGGACAAGAAGGAGATACAGAGAGACAGGAACTGTCGATGACATGCCTCGCTCAGGCCGCCCAAGGGCTACTACTGCAGAGTATGACCGCTACATATGGATTATGGCTAGGAGGAACCCTGACAGCAGCGCCACCATGTTGAATAATGCTTTTCGTGCAGTCACAGGACGTCGTGTTATGACTCAAACTGTGAGCAATAGGCTGCATGATACGCAACTTCACTCCCGACGTCCATGGCGAGCTCCATCTTTCCAACCACGACACCATGCAGTGCGGTACAGATGGGCCCAACAAAATGCCGAATGGATCGCTCAGGATTGGCATCACGTTCTCTTCACCGATGAGTGTTTCATGCGCCTTCAACCAGACAATAGTCGGAGACGGGTTTGGAGGCAACCTGGTCAGGCTGAACGCCTTAGACACACTGTCCAGCGAGTGCAGCAAGGTGGTGGTTCCCTGCTGTTTTGGGGTGGCATTATGTGGGCCGACATACACCACAGGTGATCATGGAAGGCGACGTAACGGCTGTACAGTACGTGAATGCCACCCTCCGACCAATAAAGCAACCATATCGGCAGCATATTGGCGAGGCATTCGTATTCATGGACGACAATTCGTGCCCCCATTGTGCACATCTTGTGAATATCTTGCTTCAGGATAACCACATCGGTCAACTAGAGCGGCCAGCATGCACGTCAGACATGACCCCTATCGAACATGCCTGGAATAGATTGAAAAGGGCTGTTTATGGACAACGTGACCCACCAACCACTCTGAGGGATCTACGCCAAATCGTCATCGAGGAGTGGGACAAACTGGACCAACAGTGCCTTGATGAACTTGTGGACAGAATGCCACGACGAATACATTCATGCATCAATGCAAGAAGAAGTGCTACTGGGTATTAAAGGTACCAGTGTGTACAGCAATCAGGACCACCACTTCTGAAGGTCTCGCTGTATGGTGGTACAACATGCAGTGTGTGGTTTTCATCGAGCAATAAAAAGGGCGGAAATGATGTTTATGTTGATCTCCGTTCCAATTTTCTGTACAGGTTCTGGAACTCTCGGAACCGAGGTGATGCAAAACTCTTTTTGGTGTGAGTATATTTTATGCAGTTATGTGAATCAGAACATTTCAGTACCTTCGTTTACATTTGTCAGTGACTGTGGACACAATAAACAAGCAAGCTAGGACATACACATTAATTGATGGCTAGCAATGGTAGCAAAGGGTGTACTTGGAAGGTTTGACTGAATAGTTTATGATCACAGTTGTATTTTAGTTTTAAGTTTATGTACGAAGGATTCTGGAGCGAACAATTAGCACAGACCTCGGAACAAAGTAGCTGTAAGTTTTCTTTTATGCCACTTGTGCATCAAGATTGTAAGGTACAGGGTTAGTTACAGAAAATATTGGACTCCCTAAGGTAGCGGTACTGCTATAAGTATGTGGTCACGTGAGCACATCTCATGTTGCAGAGAGAATATTTTTTATTTGACATATCCACACCACTAGGCATTATCTACGAATACATCGAAAAAACGATATTAATCTTTTTTTGTATGCTGCGATGATGAAATGATTTCCGGCTGCTAATGCAAGTTTAGTGTGGTATATGCCATACGCATGACAACCTAATCTAAGTGCATCTATGAATAAAAAATCAAGTCTGATCTTGCTGAAACACAAATATTTTTCAACTTTATCCACACGTTAGAGTGCAAATACACTGTAGAGGTACGATTTGTAAACGTTGTCGGAGGCAAACGTAACACCATCTCTTATAATAAAAAAAAGAAATATGTATGATGTAAGTTACAGGAAACTGAGAGGCAGAGAAATCAGGTAAGGCCGAAAAAAACAACATAATTCTTTACAGGTGGCGTTCATCGAGATGCTACAAGGCTTCAACCGGCGATGAAGAGCAACTGAGTTACACTAAATGTCTTTACGATTTACGATCAACTTTACAAAATATTACCAAGACCACTAAAATGTACACTACTTGACACTCAGTACCACCAGAGATTTTTAATAGTCTGTGTTGTGTTTTCTCCGACATGAAAATATTAAGAATCTGTGTTGACTTTACCGAAATACATACACTGACTTTCTTTTACGTTTATAATATTTTATCCAATCTAAGTTGAAGATATTTTGTGGAAGAAGTAAAGTAAGGAGTGACTAAGGTCACGTACAACTGAAAAAAAACTGTGCACGTACCAGTGATACAATGATGAGCACACGAACATGAAAACATGTACAAACACAGACTTAGGAAGCAGTATAGCATACAGCAGCCAAGCTTCATAATCAATCTGTTGTTTGTATTACCTGACATTTTAACTTTCTATTTATGTGTGAATTCAAGTATATTGATTTTGTTTATATATGTGTTTTTATTTCATTCTACTTGTTTTTGAGCCCACATCTTGTGGTCGTGCGGTAGCGTTCTCGCTTCCCACGCCCGGGTTCCCGGGTTTGATTCCCGGCGGGGTCAGGGATTTTCTCTGCCTCGTGATGGCTGGGTGTTGTGTACTGTCCTTAGGTTAGTTAGGTTTAAGTAGTTCTAAGTTCTAGGGGACTGATGACCATAAATGTTAAGTCCCATACTGCTCAGAGCCATTTGAACCATTTTGAACTTGTTTTTGATGTGTGTACCATGCATTGTTACAATGTTGGGTGATGTAAAGATGAAATTCCCCCCTCCCCTCCCACAGTAACTCGCTGCTAGTTAATGTACAGATTTTGCCTCATTTGGAGACATTTCTATAAGCACTTATGGTGCATTCATTTTTTGTATAGCCGTTTCGATGTATAAGTGCATTTGTAGCGCAACCCTAAGTTAGGGAAGTACTGTTGTTCTCGAAAACGTGTTCTCTTATGCCCTGTGAGGTGTAAGATAGTATCGCGATCGCGAACTGTAGTACCAGAGGCACATATTTTCTGATAACACATTCACCTACCAACTTGTGTAATGAAATATTTTGAGAAATTTGTACACAGATAAAGTTTTGAAAGAGAATACAGGAGCAAATCACGAACGTGAGCGCAAACTACTAAAAACTAGCTAAAGTTTTGTCTGAACGGTAAAAATGAACGGGACAGTGTATAGTTACCCAATGACAGTAAGTTATTCAGTGACAGCGATTTATTCAGTGACATGTGAGCTTTACGCATAGAGGCAAGAGAGAAGTTTTTACCATGAGCCTTCTACTTCGAAATAAATGAGACTTGGTGGATCGAAGAAGCCTGCTACGCTACGGGTGTTTGGCACTACAACAGTGTGCCGTTGGCGAGCTAAACAATAAAGTGCAGTACTTTACCTTTGTGCAGTGAACGCAGGAGATGCCCTGTGGTCCCTTCTCAAAGCCAAGATGTAGGACGAGTTGAAGCAGGCGCAGTAACTTCTTAAATGGTGCGAACACTGCACAAAAACATTTCATAAAGATGTATTGACCGGCACGAGCGACATCTCTACACGGCGGTGGGTGCACAGCTACTGGACTTCAGACTAATTGTTGCGTGTGCGGTTACTTGTAACTGATGCATTTTTGACTGACGGCGTGTTGCAGGAGGACAATTTGAATGGAAAGCAAAATCTACCTTCAAATGGACACTCACCATAGTGTAAAGAAATGTAGAGACACAATTTCCTGACCCACTATAGCTTATGATTTATGTCCCACGTCACAAAATAAAAATGACACCAATGTTCATTGAACTTAAGGCAGAACAGCACCTATATTTCTGTATATGTTAGTGTTAAGTTAGACTAAGTACTAATCTCTGTGAATTTTATTTGTTACATATTTACCTTGCCCATGAGGAGACAACTATAAAACTCAGAAGGGAGATATACAGGGACGTTATCAAATAGATCCTGGTATAAGAGAGGGAAGCAGTGGAAAGCATAAGCAATTATAAGGAAGGATTTATCACACTTACCACTCCAGATACCCTTGCTAACCCTGCAGCCTGGATCGACACGCCGAAATATACGACGTTCTTGTGTAACTTTAGTTTCAGGAAAAATTTATTCTAAAATCATAGAAAAGATTTGTGAAAAGTAATTTTGTTGTCAACGTGCTACTGAAAATGTTATTTGTACACAGGAACAACAACGCTACTAACCGGTCATAAAGAATTGAACTATGGACTTGTATAAAATGTAATGTAACATTCATGTCTTTGATGTAAAGGCCGATGCAGTAATTTTTGTTTGTAGTATGTAAGTTAATGTATATTTTGTGTATCCTAAAGTATACGTTTTGTTTTCGTTGCAAAGTGCCAGGGCCGGCACCAGAACTATGTGAGCAAAGTCGTGATGAGAAATCCCTTAAAAGACACGAACAATGCAGTTAAAGTATGTGCGTAAAGGAGTAAAAGAACTAACAGTGTGTTAAGTGACTGGGCTCATTGCTCGGAATTTGACATTTCTTAGGACAATTTGCCCATGGGGGCGATATAAACGAACTCAATGATTTTTTCTTATTGATAAATGTGTAGATAATTGTTCGACTCTCACACCAAAGATTCACTTGAAAAGCATTTAACACTGACTGACAAAAGAAGCTTTGCGTTATTCGTTTATTAGTTTTAGTAATAGTTACCCTTTCGTTGTTCTCATGTCCTGGTGATAAGACATGCTGTGTAATTAGCATTGAAATTGTGCCAAATAATGAAAGCAACTGCTGAAACAAAGCGACTTTCTTATTTACGATACCGTGGATCCCAGCTCCTATAACTCTGGAAGATTATTATTATTTTAATTTTATATGGAGAATTTACATGGAGTCAACGATCTTCACGATGGCGCTGCTCAACAATAGAGGTTCGTGAATGTGTTCATCTCTTTCCCTTCGTGGCCGCCAATGTCAGTTTCAATATATAGGTCATACTTGCCGCGATATTCAGAAACTGCAATCTTTCAATTCATTAAGTTACGAAATCCGATTATTTCATTTCTTAGATGAAAAACAAGAATTTTTTTTTTTACCCAGGCCACGGGGAATGATAGTACGGTCGTACGTTCGCATTCGACTGAGTGTGTACCGACGTAACTACACTTATGGCCCATTTCCCTTACAGTATTAATTCATATTTTGAACCACTCACTCGCGAATGTACGTGCCCTCTTATTTTTTGTAGCCAGTCGGGTGTACTCCTTAATATTCAGTGGCTTATTTTCCACAACTGACCTTTGCCTGTGTGGCAACGGCACTTCGCGCGAAGTAGTTACTATGCGACAATCATACGAACTCTGATTTCAAAATTACGAGACCGGCTGACTAAGCTTGTAACAAGTTTAACAGGGCGGTTAGACTCTGAGGACCAAATAATCTCTTGATGTTTTCAGATCAGACCAGGTCTTCAACAGTGGAAAATATATTCAAATTCAACATGGCCCACAGTAAAGTGTCCTCTTCCAAATGACTTATACACTACTGGCCATTAAAATTGCTACACCACGAAGACGGCGTGCTACAGAAACGAAATTTAACTGACATAAAGAAGTTGCTGTGATATGCAAATGATTAGCTTTTCAGACCATTCACACAAGGTTGGCGCCGGTGGCGACACCTACAACGTGGTGACATGAGGAAAGTTTCCAACCGATTTGTCATACACAAATAGCAGTTGATCGGCGTTGCCTGATGAAACGTTGTTGTGCCTCGTGTAAGGAGGAGAAATGGGTACCATCACGTTTCCAACTTTGATAAAGGTCGGATTGTAGCCTATCGCGATTGCGGTTTATCGTATCGCCACATTGCTGCTCGCTTTGGTAGAGATCCAATGACTGTTAGCAGAATATGAATCGGTGGGTTCAGGAGGGTAATATGGAACGCCGTGCTGGATCCCAAAGACCTCGTATCACTAGCAGTCTAGATGACAGGCATCTTATCCGCGTGGCTGTAACGGATCGTCAGCCACGTCTCGATCCCTGAGTCAACAGATGGGGACGTTTGCAAGAACAACAACCATCTGCACGAACAGTTCGACGACGTCTGCAGCACCATGGACTATCAGCTCGGAGACCATCGCTGTGGTTACCCTTGACGCTGCATCACAGACAGGAGCGTCTGCGATGGTGTACTCAACGATGAACCTGGTTGCACGAATGGCAAAATGTCATTTTTTCGGATGAATCCAGGTTCTATTTTGCAGCATCATGATGGTCGCATCCGCGTTTGGCGACATCGCAGTGAACGCACATTGGAAGCGTGTATTTGTCATCGCCATACTGGCGTATCACCCGGCGTGATGGTATGGGGTGCCATTGGTTACACGTCTCGGTCACTTCTTGTTCGCATTGACGGCACTTTGAACAGCGGACGTTACATTTCAGACGTGTTATGACCCGTGACCCTACCCTTCATTCGATCCCTGTGAAACCTACATTTCAGCAGGATAATGCACGACCACATGTTGCAGGTCCTGTTCGGGCCTTTCTGGATACAGAAAATGTTCGACTGCTGCCCTGACCAGCACATTGTTCAGATCTCTCACCAATTGAAAACGTCTGGTCAATGGTGGCCGAGCAACTGGCTCGTCACAATACGCCAGTCACTACTCTTGATGAACTGTGGTACCGTGTTGAAGCTGCATGGGCAGCTGTACCTGCACACGCCATCCAAGCTCTGTTTGACTCAATGCCCAGGCGTATCAAGGCCGTTATTACGGCCAGAGGTGGTTGTTCTGGGTACTGATTTCTCCGGATCTATGCACCCAAATTGCGTGAAAATGTAATAACATGTCACTTCTAGTCTAATATATTTGTCCAATGAATACCCTTTTATCATCTGCATTTCTTCTTGATGCAGGCAATTTTAATGGCCAGTGGTGTATTATACTCTTGGTGGTATAACAGGGCGAAGGTAGAGCTCCTTGAAAAGACTTTAAAAAAATAACAGGATGAACAGCCTCCTTGGATTTAATCTGAGGCAAGTGATTCGCAATGTTTTTTATTCCTAGCATTAAATATTCTACCAAATCCCGTCTACTATGTTCTTCCTTGATCTCTGCCCATGGCACATCGTTGCTCAATGACCAGTGGACCTCTGATGAATTATATCCACTACTTTCATGAGAGCGATGGTCTTTCTTACTTCACGGAACTGTAGTTATACAACTTTCACTCCTTAAACCATGTTCACAATTCAAATCAGTTTTCTTTCCTGAGAAACTAGCTTCACTGAAAGGAAAGGCAGCTTGCATAATCTTGTCTATTGCCTGCCTTTGGGTTTTATCTATTCGATACTTCAATATCTTTTGAGTTCCTTAGTTGGGGTTTGAATATGTCTCTTTTTCCCTCATCTGAATCGTTGAAATCAATCAATAAAAAAGACTTTTCCTGGGAGTCTTTCACCTTTTCAATTTCACCAGGAAATGTCTCCTGTTCCCATAATGAATTTTCTACTGGTAATATCTTATAGTTAACCTCTTTATATTTCCTACTAAGTTAAGACTGTATTGCCTCTCTACCCCTTTTCACCTCCTCCAGACGATTTCTTGGTTTTGTATTTGACTCTTGATTACCCTTCTTTAAATCCTCTTCTACAGCATTGAGTTCAGTTTTTAAAACCTCCTGTCCAGCTATAATCTGTTCCATAAAAGCTTTTAATTCTTCACCCATCTTTCTAGTTTAATCTGTATACAGGGTGTTCCAAAAAGGTACGGCCAAACTTTCAGGAAAAATTCCTCACACACAAAGAAAGAAAATATGTTATGTGGACATGTGTCCGGAAACGCTTACTTTCCATGTTAGAGCTCATTTTACTACTTCTCTTCAAATCACATTAATCATGGAATGGAAACACACAGCAACAGAACGTACCAGCGTGACTTCAAACACTTTGTTACAGGAAATGTTCAAAATGTCCTCCGTTAGCGAGGATACATGCATCCACCCTCCGTCGCATGGAATCCCTGATGCGCTGATGCAGCCCTGGAGAATGGCGTTTGTATCACAGCCGTCCACAACAAGAGCACGAAGAGTCTCTACATTTGGTACCGGGGTTGCGTAGACAAGAGCTTTCAAATGCCCCCATAAATGAAAGTCAAGAGGGTTGAGGTCAGGAGAGCGTGGAGGCCATGGAATTGGTCCGCCTCTACCAATCCACCGGTCACCGAATCTGTTGTTGAGAAGCGTACGAACACTTCGACTGAAATGTGCAGGAGCTCCATTGTGCATGAACCACATGTTGTGTCATACTTGTAAAGGCACGTGTTCTAGGAGCACAGGTAGAGTATCCCGTATGAAATCATGATAACGTGCTCCATTGAGCGTAGGTGGAAGAACATGGGGCCCAAAGACATCACCAACAATGCCTGCCAAAACGTTTACAGAAAATGTGTGTTGATGACGTGAATGCACAATTGCGTGCATTTCTCGTCAGCCCACACATGTTGATTGTGAAAATTTACAATTTGATCACATTGGAAGTACAGTACATACTGACGAAACTAAAATGAGCTCTAACATGGAAATTAAGCGTTTCCGGACACATGTCCACATAACATATTTTCTTTATTTGTGTGTGAGGAATGTTTCCTGAAAGTTTGGCCGTATCTTTTTGTAACACCCTGTATATTCCTTCGATTATTACTACACAGTATTATAGATTTCCTCAACCTGAGATCCACTACTTTGCAAAATTGCAAACCTACCCAATATAACTGATAACTACCATATCCCTGCAATACTCAATAATCTCCCTTGGGTTCTGGCTTCCCCGAGTTGTTCTCCCATACAGGTGTGATGTGGCTGGTTGTGCCCAGTCGCAGAGCCTCATGCGATGTCTTCTCACCAAGGAATTTACAGTTACTCTTCTCAGATACTTGGACAAACTTAATCTACACATTAGGTAAAATATGAGCTGAATACCTAAATGAGCTAAAGATTTCTCTCCACACAGTACAGTGATAAATTTTAATTAAAGCATGTCATTTAATAATAATTTCTTGATGCTTAAAATTTAGATTATTCATGGCAGTGTAAGGCTGTTAAACTTTAAAGCTCTCACTCACAAAAAATTTAAAAAAAGTGTTACCTCCTTAGTGTTAACTCATGTCCAGTTTACGAATGTAAAATTCTTATAGGTTGGTACCTATTACATACAAGTAGAATTTTTGTTCTTCCTAGTTGTAATTAAAATTCAAAATCAGTATGTATGCATATTTGAATACATCCTGGCAGGGTTGCCAGTTTCTGTAAAGAGCTGAAGAGAAATTCTGCAAGAATAAGTCCTGTAATACTAACAACAACTAATCTCTTCTTCCCAATACAGAACTTAATAACTGCACATACCTTGACAAAGATCGGATTTTGGAATTTAGTGAGCAGCCCCTTCCATTTAGCGCATCTTCTATCTGCAAGTGTGTCCCACTTCAAACTTTCTATGAGGTTTGTAACGCTCTCGCCATGGTTAAATGTATCAGTCACGAATCTTGCCTTCACTGAATCCAAAATGTAATCATCTAACTACTGCAGTGGATACTGAGGACAGGCATAAAAGGATCGCTGTTCATTGTCCAGACATGGATTAGACTAAATTAGATTAGATTAGATTAATTATTCATTCCATAGACCCATAAAAGAGGAAATGGGTGTGGATGCAGTTGGAGGTGATGTTTGTTGTTTGAGGTGGTGCAGTGAAGTGGACTGAGGCTCACGAACTGCCTAATGGATGCACTATTCCCACATACAGTAGCTCATCTGTCACAGTCTTAGCTGCATGCAAGCTATTTTCCACTAGACACTGCATTTTAAAATGCACCAATGGTCCACTTGTGCTGAGTATTTGATGCATGGTATCATGTCTGATTCCTCGCTATGAGTCCTGTCTATTTAGCAATGGTTTGGTATGGGTGTCACACCCCTTTGGGGGTACATGCACACACTGAATATTGCACTGACAGCCCAGAATATTACTCTGGGCACTGTGTGCTGGGATGTGGCTGCTGTATTGTACAATTGTACTGTTGATGCTAAAGTGCGTGGTGCTGTTGCTGTTTGTATTGTAGTATCAAGCTGTCTGTATTGACGTTTTAAGTGCTGCATTGTCCTCTGATAAATGAATTCTTTCATGGTTGACCACTTCATACCTCACAGTTGCATCCAACAATATGCAATTCAGTTTGCCTGCAGGAAGAGAAGTTTTTAGATTCAGTGTGATTTTGCTTCACGAAATCAGCTTGTACACGTACTAATTCCTACAAGATAGGTCAAAGAAAAGCAACCTACGTTTATAACATCTGTAGATGTAGACAAAGCTTTTGACAATGTGGACTGGACTGCACTCTTTGTAATTTTAAAGGTAGTAAGGATCAAATATATGGACCAAAAGGTCGTATACAACTGATACAGGAACCAAAGTGAGAGTACAAAACCCGAAAGGAGTGAAGTGGGAACTCGCCAACTGGTACAAATACCTGAGTGTAACACTTTGTAGGGATTTGAAATGGAATGATCACATAGGTTCAGTCGTGGGTAAGGCAGGCCTTGTCTTTTTACCGATGTGATGCTCTGTTGCCTTCACGATTTTGTCTTTCAAAGCTACTCACTCGTGTCCTGTTATATTCCTTTCCCCTGTTTCAATCAGATGTTGCCTAATGCTCTCACTGAAATTCTCAATAACCGCTGGCTGCTACAATTTTTATGCTACCTCTTTAATTTCCTACCCTTTTTACAATTTCTTCGGTTTTATTCCGCAGTTCAAACCAATAAATTGTGGCCAGAGTCCAAATCTTCTCCTAGAAATGTCTGGCACTTTAATATCTGGTTTCGATATTTCTATCTTACCATTACACACTCAAGGGTCGTCGAGCAGATGCGCAAAACTATAGACCTATATCTCTGACGTCGATCTGTTGTAGAATTTTAGAACATGTTTTTTGCTCGAGTATCATGTCGTTTTTGGAAACCCAGAATCTACTATGTAGGAATCAACATGGATTCCGGAAACAGCGATCGTGTGAGACCCAACTCGCTTTATTTGTTCATGAGACCCAGAAAATATTAGATACAGGCTCCCAGGTAGATGCTATTTTTCTTGACTTCTGGAAGGCGTTCGATACAGTTCCGCACTGTCGCCTGATAAACAAAGTAAGAGCCTACGGAATATCAGACCAGCTGTGTGGCTGGATTGAAGAGTTTTTAGCAAACAGAACACAGCATGTTGTTATCAATGGAGAGACGTCTACAGACGTTAAAGTAATCTCTGGCGTGCCACAGGGGAGTGTTATGGGACCATTGCTTTTCACAATATATATAAATGACCTAGTAGATAGTGTCGGAAGTTCCATGCGGCTTTTCGCGGATGATGCTGTAGTATACAGAGAAGTTGCAGCATTAGAAAATTGTAGCGAAATGCAGGAAGATCTGCAGCGGATAGGCACTTGGTGCAGGGAGTGGCAACTGACCCTTAACATAGACAAATGTAATGTATTGCGAATACATAGAAAGAAGGATCCTTTATTGTATGATTATATGATAGCGGAACAAACACTGGTAGCAGTTACTTCTGTAAAATATCTGGGAGTATGCGTGCGGAACGATCTGAAGTGGAATGATCATATAAAATTAATTGTTGGTAAGGCGGGTACCAGGATGAGATTCATTGGGAGAGTGCTTAGAAAATGTAGTCCATCAACAAAGGAGGTGGCTTACAAAACACTCGTTCGACCTATACTTGAGTATTGCTCATCAGTGTGGGATCCGTACCAGATCGGTTTGACGGAGGAGATAGAGAAGATCCAAAGAAGAGCGGCGCGTTTCGTCACAGGGTTATTTGGTAACCGTGATAGCGTTACGGAGATGTTTAATAAACTCAAGTGGCAGACTCTGCAAGAGAGGCGCACTGCATCGCGGTGTAGCTTGCTCGCCAGGTTTCGAGAGGGTGCGTTTCTGGATGAGGTATCGAATATATTGCTTCCCCCTACTTATACCTCCCGAGGAGATCACGAATGTAAAATTAGAGAGATTAGAGCGCGCACGGAGGCTTTCAGACAGTCGTTCTTCCCGCGAACCATACGCGACTGGAACAGGAAAGGGAGGTAATGACAGTGGCACGTAAAGTGCCCTCCGCCACACACCGTTCAGTGGCTTGCGGAGTATAAATGTAGATGTAGATGTAGAAGCTGAAACCTTCCAGTTTCCTAGGTCTCTTAGAGGCACACAACCTTCTTACATGAATCTTATACCTAGCATCGGCTATGATTCAGTTAGGTTCTATGAAAAACTCTGCCAAGTGGCTTTTACTTCCATTCCTTCCACCCAGTTCATGTTCTCTTACCTCGAGGGTGTTCAGTAAGTAATGCAACACATTTTTTCTGAAAATGGGTTGGTTTTATTCGGGATTCCAATACACCGTATTATTTCAAACTCTTCTGGCTACAAAACCCTGTATTTCAACTTACTCTCTGTTCAGTCTGATGGCTTACGCCACCTCACTGGGAGGACGTATATGCTCGCATTACACCACTCTGCTGGTCGGAGTGGGAGCCAACGTCCTGCTGCATGATAACTTCCCCATTATCCCCTACTGCAGCGGAGTGCATCCTTCGTTTGACCAAACAGATGGAAATCGGCAGATGCAAGTTCCGGGCTGTAGGGTGGTTGAAGAACAACAGTCCAATGAAGTTTTGTGATCTCCTCTTGGGTGTGTAGACTTGTGTGAGGCCTTTCGTTTCATGGTGAAGGAGAAGTTCGTTTGCATTTTTGTGGCGATGAACACGCTGAAGTTGTTTCTTCAGTTTCCCGTGGGTGGAACTACACAATTCGAAGTTAATCGTTGCACTGTTGAGGGAGGACATCAAACAGAACACCCCCTTCAGGGTCCCAGAAGACCGACCCCGTGACTTTGTCAGCTGAGGATTCAACTTTGAACTTTTATTGGGAGGAGAGATGGTGTCGCTTCACTCCGTGGCTAGCAGTTTTACGCTACTGGCCATTAAAATTGCTACACCACGAAGATGACGTGCAACAGACGCGAAATTTAACCGACAGGAAGAAGATGCTGTGATATGCAAATGATTAGCGTTTCAGAGCATTCACACAAGGTTGGCGCCGGTGGCGACACCTACAACGTGCTAACATGAGGAAAGTTTCCAACCGATTCCTCATACACAAACAGCAGTTGACTGGCTTTGCCTGGTGAAACGTTGTTGTGATGCCTCGTGTAAGGAGGAGAAATGGGTACCGTCACGTTTCCGACTTTGATAAAGGTCGGATTGTAGCCTATCGCGATTGCGGTTTATCGTATCGCCACATTGCTGCTCACGTTGGTCGAGATCTAATGACTGTTAGCAGAATATGGAATCGGTGGGTTCAGGAGGGTAATACGGAACGTCGTGCTGGATCCCAACGGCCTCGTATCATAGCAGTCGAGGTGACAGGCATCTTATCCGCATGGCTGTAACGAATCGTGCAGCCACGTCTCGATCCCTGAGTCAACAGATGGGGACGTTTGCAAGACAACAACCATCTGCATGAACAGTTAGACGACGTTTGCAGCAGCACGGACTATCAGCTCTGAGACCACGGCTGCGGTTAACCTTGACGCTGCATCACAGGCAGGAGCGCCTGCAATGGTGTACTCAACGACGATCCTGGTTGCACGAACGGTAAAACGTCATTTTTTCGGATGAATCCGGGTGCTGTTTACAGCATCATCATGGTCGCATCCGTGTTTGGCGACATCACAGTGAACGCTCATTGGAAGCGTGTATTCGTCATCGCCATACTGGCGTATCACCCGGCGTGATGATATGGGATGCCATTGGTTACACGTCTTGGTCAGCTCTTGTTCGCACTGACGGCACTCTGAACAGTGGACGATACATTTAAGATGTGTTACGACCCGTGGCTCTACCCTTCATTCAATCCCTGAGAAACCCTACATTTCAGCAGGATAATGCACGACCACATGTTGCAGGTCCTGTACGGGCCTTTCTGGATACAGAAAATGTTCGACTGCTGTCCTGACCAGCACATTCTCCAGATCTATCACCAACTGAAAACGTCTGGTCAATGGTGGCAGAGCAACTGGCTCGTCACAATGCGCCAGTCACTACTCTTGATGAACTGTGGTATCGTGTTGATGCTGCGTGGGCAGCTGTACCTGTACACGCCATCCAAGCTCTGTTTGACACCATGCCCAGGCGTATCAAGGCCGTTATTACGGCCAGAGGTGGTTATTCTGGGTACTGATTTCTCAGGATCTATACACCCAAATTGCGTGAAAATATAATCACATGTCAGTTCTAGCACAATATATTTGTCCAATGAATATCCGTTTATCATCTGCATTTTTTTCTTGGTGTAGCAATTTTAATGGCCAGTAGTGTTTTCCCGTTCGAGGTGATGAACCCATGTTTCATCGTCTGTGACTATGTTCGACAAAAAATTGTCACCGTAAGCCGCGTAACACGCAAGCAATTCCACAGAGATGGGGTCCTTTGTTGCTCTTCTGTTGGGCTGCAGGGAACTCAGCGGCCACACATGTTTGGGTACATCAACTGGTGGACGAATGTGTCAAAAAAGTGTGTCAACAATACCAACAGAGGCGTCCAGTGATCAGCGAGGTGTTTGATAGTGATTTGTCGATCACCTCGAACGAGAGTGTCCACATGTTCCAACACTGCAGGAGCCACAGCTGTGTGCAGTCGGCTGGTACCCGGGAGATCGAACAGGTTTGCGCGACCTCGTTGCGATGATGACAGATGCCTCGTCCAACAACTCATTGTCCTTTTATTGACTGCGAGATCTGTGTAAACATCCTGCAAGCGCCTGTGAATATCTACTATGCTCTGGTTTTCTGCCAAAAGAAACTCAACGGCAGTTCTCTGCTTGGAATGCACCTCCGATACAGACACCATTTTGAAGGCTACGTACAGCGCCGCACCTATCGTAATTGAATCTATATGGACGTAAGCGGGAATATTTCACGATATCTCACAACAAACTCCGCAGGTGTTCAACCGGAATTGGTCGAGAAAAAAAATATGTCGCAGAATTATTGAATTGTAGATAAATTTAAATATCTGGGATAAATCATAACATATAACCTGAATGAAAAGCCAGCATGGTATAACAGATTAAACAAATTGACTAGAGCTCAATATATCACCAAGAACACCTACAACAAAAAGAGCTTGTCAATAGCATCAAGCGCTTCAGTCTGGAACCGCGCGACCGCTATGGTCGCAGGTTCGAGTCCTGCCTCGGGCATGGATGTGTCTGATGTCCTTAGGTTAGTTAGGTTTAAGTAGTTCTAAGTTCTAGGGGACTGATGACCTCAGAAGTTAAGTCCCATAGTGCTCAGAGCCATTTGAACCATTAAAAAAATAGCAACAAAATTAAAACACTACAAAACAGCCACTCAACCAGAAATAACATACCCAAGCGAAACCATCTTCAAAACAATTAAATTTCACAAATAGTCAAAATGTTCAAAATAGAGAGAAGAATCATCAGAACATGCATCAACAAATAGTACCAGAAAGATGGACACTGGAGAGTAGCTACAAATGAAACAGTCTACAAGGAAATAGAACCGGTAATGAGTACAATCAGGAAGAAACGCATTTCATTTTTTGGACATATAATCAGAACAACAGAGAACAGGATCATCGAGGGAATAATAGAAAAATTGTGGAATAGTAAGTGCAACATTAAGTGAATTACAGAAATCAAGGAAGATATGGATGAGCTACAGATTACATTGGAAGACCTAAGAAACAAAACTAACAAAATCGGGAAACTCACAGACAAACAAACCAGACTGCAAACGAAAATCAATAAACAGACAATGGGAAGGGTGATTTCCGATGAAGAAAGAAGGATGAGATCAGAGAGAATGAAGAAGTACTGGGCTGACAGGAAACTGAAAAATTCTTTGTATAAAGTTGGCTAGAGTGGTCCAATGAAGGCCATAAAATGTAAATAATAATAATTATTGAACGTCCCTCGCATTTTTCCATTTAGTCTTTTTCCTACTACCGAATTACCTACAACAGTTAAATTTTCCTCTCCTTTAACTATCTGAATAATTCCCTTTATCTCGTCACACATTCTGTCAATGTCTTCATCATCTGCGGAGCTCTTAACCATATAAATTTACAGTACCGTGGTGGCTGCTGGCTTATTTCTATTTTGGCTACGATAATGTATTCATTATGCTGCTCGTAGTAGTTTAACTACATTTCTTTTTTCTTATTCATTACTAGACTTACTTCAGCATTACCACTAGCTGATTTTGCGTTGGTAACCTTGCACAGACCTGACAAGAACTCACGTTCTTCCTGCTACTGGACTTCCCTAATTCCCACTATTTCTGATTTCAGCCTATTCATTTCCCTTTTTAAATTCTCTAACCTATCTACCCGGTTGAGAGAGCTAACATTTCACGCTCCTTTCGTAGACTACCAGTTGTATCTTTCTTGATGCCGACACCAACTTGAATAGGTCTCATTCAGAGATCCAAATGGAGGACTACTTTACCTCTAGAATACTTTACCTGAGTGGATGGCCTCATGATTTAACCATACAGTATGGCAGTATGCCCTCAGGAGAAAAATATCACAGCTGTAGTTTGCCCTTCGTTTTAGTAGTTCTTAGTACCAGCGCAGCAAGGCGGTATTGGCTAATATTACAAGGCCAGATCAGTCAATCATGCAGACTTTTACCCCTGCAACTGCTGAAAAGACTGCTGGCTGCCCCCCTTCAGGAACCACTGGTGAGTCTACCCTCTTGAGAGACACACATTCGTTGTGGTTGCACCTACAGTATGGCTCTCTTCCGCTACATATTATAAAATTTCCTAAATCTTTTTAGGAAAATTGCAGGAAGGTAGTTTTGGGAGGGTGACGGAGTGGGGGGGGGGGGGGGGGGGGGGGGAGGGGGCAGAGGCGGGAAGGGCGAACAACCAGGAAGGTTTTGCATAGGAGATTCAGTCACATGCAAAACGCATGTGACCCGATATCCTCTGTCATTGTTTTAAAATTACATGTCAGTTAAGTAAACGTATACACGTCTCACGCAGTAGCCAGTACAGGAAGAGACCTATGATCATATGACGTGCGATCAGCATATCGCCTTTCCAAATCTTCAAAAATGTTTAAATGTGCGTGAAATCTTATGGGACTTAACTGCTAAGGTCATCAGTCCCTAAGCTTACACACTACTTAACCTAAATTATCCTGAGGACAAACACACACACCCATGCCCGAGGGAGGACTCGAACCTTCGCCGGGACCAGCCGCACAGTCCATGACTGCAGCGCCTTGGACCGTGTCGCCTTTCCCTCCAGCACTTATTGACAGTAGATGATTTCTTACGATGCAGCTGCTTTTGTTCAAGTAGCTCCTCATTTCGCCTCACAGTGTCTGAGTGAACCCCGTACCGGATCCCCTCCTTAAAAATAAATAAGTAAATGAGGCGACACTATGACGGTCCTTCCACAGCGCAAGCAGCGGCGCCATCCATTCGACTACGGAAGCGGTCTCTGTCACTGCAGTTAATGCACTGGACTTGTCAGCTCCACGTTTAATACCGCACCAGTAAACTTTTAAAAATAGTACAATTTAATCGTATGTAGGTGCGTTGTTCACGCATGTTAATTGTTCCTGGGGCAAGAAATGTGGCTCAATTCCCTCCTGTCTCATAAGAAAAACGAAACTCGTGGTTCGAATCTATCTCACGATCTATGTTCCGTTCTACTTGTCAATCTCAGGAAAAATACTTCTTGGCATTTTACTGAACTATCAGCTCGCGAAATAATTAGTTTATGAAAATTCCCCTCTGAAGTGACAGCATCCTACAGTATAGTTACTGCATCACTTTGGAAGCCAGTGCTCTCGATCTGCTTTGCGACACAATTTTCCTAAAGAACAAAGGGAGAAAAGCTCCGTTCACGGCGCACAGAAGGAAAAGTAGTTCGCCGTAGGGGCATGACGTCATCGCAGTCTCGGTGGCTGGAGTTTGCGCGTATCGCAGTAGACGTTCTGGCGCCTGCCGTCTAGAAGCATCTCTGTGGCAGCGTCGAATACACAGGTAGGTGCACACTACGCAGTTTCTATTTTCGGGTTTTATATGCAGTTGTACGCATAATGAAGTCACTATTCTTATATGGTATGTCGATGCTTAAGGTCGGATTATTTGTAGCAGCTGAGTTTTCCGAACAACTACTACAAAATTACGCAGCAGAATAGTTTTATGCAGTTGTAAGCCGATTTTCGAGGAACTCTTTAAATCCTGCAGATTTGTTCACGTTACTACGCAAATGTACTGTTAAGGTCAATACGACCTGACATTAAAATAGTTCAAAAAACTTCTGACATATATTTTCGTACAGTTGTTGACATTGTTACATTCCAATTGGTTGTTGAAAATAATAATAATACCAGTACCCAGAACTTTATTTTTTAAAAAATCTGTTAATAATAATAAAACTAGAATGAAAAATACTCCTTTCATAGCACAGAAGCAGCTTCTCGACTTATCTGGCAGCTTCAAATACATTTAAATCACAACATTTTGACATATACGAGCTTTTTTACTTGTTAGTATTAGAACCCACATCATGC
This sequence comes from Schistocerca serialis cubense, assembly GCF_023864345.2. Classification (NCBI taxonomy): domain Eukaryota; kingdom Metazoa; phylum Arthropoda; class Insecta; order Orthoptera; family Acrididae; genus Schistocerca; species Schistocerca serialis. The sequence goes on along the minus strand of NC_064639.1, from coordinate 1,045,410,441 downwards.
ATCATGACATACGTGATATCATGTCGAATAACATGACACATACTATCGTGTCGTCCAATATGGCATTTGTCATGTCGTGCATTATAGGATACAACGTGTCATTATTGTTTAGGATGCATTCAACCCCACTCCTGGGATGGCACCCCCACTCTAGGATACTTTCTGGTATAGACGCATCCCACTATCTAGAAGCACATAAATTTGTATCTGTTCGTTCTTACACCTTTACCATTCTTGTAACAGGGTTTGGGTTTGGGGGAGAAATGGTCGCTGGTCGCCACGGGGAAAAAATCAACCCCCCCCCCCCCCCCTCTGGCACCCCGATGTAAAAGAAATTGTTCTAGCGTTCCCCAGTAACAAATCGATCCCCAGATATTTTACCTCCACCCCCCACCCCCCGGAAAAACTTGTTTAACTTGTACATGTAAGCTCTTCAGCCATGCGATGTTATCTGTGGCTGGCGAATCTTCTGGGTTTTTGGCATAGGGTCAGGGACTTCAGCCAGTAATTTGCAAAATGCAGGTATGCCAACACTTTGCAGCTAGGAGAGTTTACTGCATTGGGTAAGTATGATTAACTCATAAAATAAACACGAATTTGTCAAGATGATTTGATTTTAATTTCTTTGGATCTGCCATGTAAGTAGTGAAGCTAGTTCCCTTTTATTACATTCCTAACTCTGCCAAGGACATACTCGCCTTTTTTGTGTTTTGATATAAGCGTTTTTCATTCTGGCTTCCAACTTTTACTGTTACGCAATTCTGACATTATGCCGCCATACCTTGGCTACCGATGTAGATTTTTGTTGACTCAGGCGATGATACGGTATAATTTTGTTTATTGGTTTCGAATCATGTTGCTGGAGTCAGGCATTGTTGATCTGGCACCTCTCTGGCTACCTACCTAGTAAGGTTGAACCTGTCCAGTGCAACCTACGGTATCCGTGGAGCACAGAAGCCTCACTATCAGGTCAAGGTCACGTGCCTGCGAAAGGTTTTCTGTTCCATTTACCTTTTAAATTTTTAGTATTTTTTATTTTCATTATTTTTTTAAATTTTTTATTTTTAAAATTTGCGTTTATTGTTACACCCATTGTATTCATATACGCATGAGAATGTATATGCAAACATAAAAAAAATAAGCACAGATACTAAATACAGTGCATAAAAGAACAGCAAACATAAATACAACATCGAACGAAATATTAAATACTTGGCGAAGTTTATGACAATAATTTATGTAAATAGTTTATATTACGTAGATAAACTTACGACGCGACCATGTTACATGTATAACCTTACTTGAAAGCTTGCTATGTCGGAAGCCGCACGATTCGCGCAACAAATAATAAACTTTTGGAAAGCATACATCAGTTATTATCTTTTATCTTAAAATTCTTGTCATTGTTTTTTAAAGTATGCAATAATAAAAGCTGATAATTAAGAAACGTCCGCTAGAAAGCCTCACGTGAATAATTGTGGGCCGAAACGTTGGAACAACTAATCCGAATTACATACTAGTGTGAACTACAAAACAGTGTATGCACTACAAAATTGTATCAACGTTTCAGTCTTGTACAGAAATTGACAAACTTGTTTTGTCCCAAAATATTTCTACAAGATAGCATGTAAGTTTTTAAATAAAACGCAGTAAAACATTTTTCGTTGGTTAGAAATAAGGTAAACTTTTTTTAAATTATTTTTATATCAGTTCTCGGGTTGGTTTAATTTTCTACGTGGCCATAGTAAAGCTTTAAATGCTAGGCATAATTCGGGTCTAGCGCATGCGTTATTTTGCACACCCAAATATTTTACGATGATTTTAAGCCAATGGTGAATAAAATCTTTAACGGATAAACTACGAAACGATAATTAACTGTAATGACCAGTTTTTTTAATTATGTCAAAATTCAATACATTTCTACGAAATAGTTTCATGTGCAAACGCGTGGGTTTCTGCACGTAACCCCAAAGATGAAAGATTTTTGCAAACGCTTCTGATAATTATCGTAAGAACTTTTTTCTTATCATCTGTATCACTTTAAACCGTCTAAGCACATGCGACTTCAGGCGTGGCGCCTTACATCGCTCCTGCCTACAAAGAGCCTGTGCATCGGGAAAATGACTGACAGTGACAGATGGTCTGAAGCGGGTTCAGTTGAGTACGTACGGTAGTTTTAATTTTTGTCTGCTAGAGGGCAGTAGCGGACAGGACTAAGCAGAAAGAACTATGATGTAGTTAAGAATTTTGACCACAAGAGTCCCGTAGTACACAGAGACATTCCAGAAACAGGTCAAGATATGTTTTTGTGGATTGTTCTGTTTATTTCTTGAAGGCTTTTTTTGTTTATGTTTGTACAGTTTTGTATATGCTTTTAGTAGTATGAATAATGCGTGAATGTGGTCTAAAGCAAATATGTAGATCATTGTTCTACTGATGAACGCTCTACGGACTAGTGTGAGAAAGTTTTAAGACAATGTGAATGCAGATGACGGGGAATGTTGTATCATAATATGTTAAGTAAGTATATGGTAAATGGAAAGCTATGTCGAGTGCAAATGAAAATAGTTAATAACGTAAAGTATAAACAAAATGTCGGAATGTTAAATATTTAATTAGAGAAAAGGTGCAGTTCGAAAGTGTGTTATTTGTTGATTGGTTAGTCATGAAAAGCGCGGACTAGGCCTAACGAGGGAGAATAATGTTTTTCTATTGGCCTTAAAGAAAACTGGCCAATCAGAACGGAGTATTCTTCGCGCGTCTTTTCTCTCGGAGATATACACTATGTGATCAAAAGTATCCGGACATCCCCAAAAACATACGTATTTCATGTTAGGTGCATTTTGCTGCCACCTACTGCCAGGTACTCCATATCAACGACCTCAGTAGTCATTAGACATCGTGAGAGAGCAGAATGGAGCGCTCCGCGGAACTCACGTATTTCGAACGTGGTCAAGTGATTGGGTGTCACTTGTGTCATACGTCTGTATGCGAGATTTCCACACTCCTAAACATCTCTAGATCCATTGTTTCCGACGTGATAGTGAAGTGGAAACGTGAAGGGACACGTACACCACAAAAGCGTACAGGCCGACTTCGTCTGTTGACTGACAGAGACCGCCGACAGTTGAAGAGGGTCGTAATGTGTAATAAACAGACATCTATCCAGACCATCACACAGGAATTCCAAACTGCATCAGGATCCACTGCAAGTACTATGACAGATAGGCGGGAGGTGAGAAAGCTTGGATTTCATGGTCGAGCGGCTGCTCATAATCCAACATCACGCCGGCAAATGCCAAATGACGCCTCGCTTGCTATAAGGAGCGTAAACATTGGACGATTGAATAATGGAAAAACGTTGTGTGGAGTGACGAATCACAGTACACAATGTGGCGATCTGATGGCAGTGTGTGGATATGGCGAATGCCCGGTAAACGTCATCTGCCAGCATGTGCAGTGCCAACAGTAAAATTTGGAGGCAGCAGTGTTATGGTGTGGTCGTGTTTTTCATGGAGGGGGCTTGCATCCCTTTTTGTTTTGCGTGGCACCATCACAGCACAGGTCTACGTTGATGTTTTAAGTACCTTCTTGCTTCCCACTGTTGAAGAACAAGTCGGGGATGGCGATTGCATCTTTCAACATGATAGAGCACCTGTTCATAACGCACGGCCTGTGGCGGAGTGGTTACACGACAATAACATCCCTGTAATGGACTACCCTGCACAGAGTCCTGACCTGAATCCTATAGAATACCTTTGGGACGTTTAGGAACGCTGACTTCGTGCCAGGCCTCACCGACCGATATCGACACCTCTCCTTAGTGCAGCGCTCTGTGAAGGATGGGCTGACATTCCCCAAGAAACCTTCCAGCACCAGATTGAACGTATGCCTGCGAGAGTGGAAGCTGTCATCAAGGCTAAGGATGGGCCAACACCATATTGAATTCGAGCATTTCCAATGGAGGGCGCCACGATCTTGTAAGTCATTTTCGGCCAGGTGTCCGGATACTTTTGATCACATAGTGTAGAATGCTTACAGCAGTCTAAGGAGTTGGAGCCCAGCCTTTCAATGGTATGGTCGTGTGTAGTATGAGCTCAGAAGAAAGTTATAATTTGCCATTTTTAGTTGTGCTACATGTTTCAAAATTGTTTTAAAGTGAAGGCATATTTATTCCTGTGTGTTTTCTTAGAAATTACGGATTTTTTAAATTAATTTTGTGTTTGAGGAATGACAGTAATTCCGCGTGGCATATTGAGCAGATCGGTGACTAAAAACTTGAGTGCATTAGACACCGATAAAATTAATAGCGTGGCGAGCATTTTCATTTTAGAACAATCCGTGCATAGCAGCTGATCAGATTTCAGGAAATACGTTACCATGAACTTGCTAAAGTGAATGACAGGGTTTGTGCATGATTGTTGTGCTAAGAATAGTACGGGCTTGGTAGTGAACCTTTTACATCTCAAGGTTCAGAATATACCGACTTTTGCCAGTATTTCCACCTTTCATTCAAAATTAAGACCTTTTCCCGGTTCTTAGAATAGTTAAGTCGTAGCAGTACGGTAGGTTTCTGCTCGTCTTTGCTACCAGCCATCTGCTGCAACGAGTGCAAGTAGGTGCAGGTAATGGACGAACGTATCCATGTAGCCCCAGACTGACGAACACCGAATTTTACGTGCATTTTATGTGCATGTTTAGACTACTATATCGTGGCAACGGGTAAATTTTCACAAAACAACAGGATCCCATTAATTACATGTTTTTGTGCATCTTCTTACAAAATTTGAACCGATTCCCCCAAGTTTGAAACATGGAAGTGAAGCACGTAAGAAAAATCACAATAAATGTGTTTTTTGCACGTAAAATCCGAATGAACCTAGATTTTTGGAACCGAGTTTCCAGTTTTATTGCGAAAGTGTGCATTTTTAATTATTTAATTCACTTTAAACTGTTTCCACGCCTTCAGATCACTCAAGAACAAATTTTATATGCTGCATTCACAAATTTAAGCCATCGTATCTCAACAACGGCTAAATATTAAAGGATTTTTTTTTGTTATTATTATTTTACTTTGTGCATTTAACTACCTTCGTGTAAAGTTTGATCCGATTCGTACAAGTTTAAAAGTACAGAAGTGGCATGCTTCAAAAACTTCCCAGAAAACGTGTTTTTTTGCACGTAAAATCCAAACAAAGGTATTTTTTTTCAGACGGTTAAACGTTATCTTAGACCAAGGTTCGATACACCGGTGGCCGGGATTCGAACCATCAGTCTCGATCCATTCCGGAGTTACTTAGGGGTGACTGGTTTTGCACATAAAATCTGAACGAGGGCGATAGTGCACACATCAGAGGCTGCTACCCAGGTAACTGATTGTGTGTGGGGTACAATCAGGAGCTTCGTAGATTAGGCGACCCTCCAACCAATCCGGATAATGACAGCTGTAGGAGAGCGAGAAGTATCTGTGTAGGATTGAAAGAAATGCCTGCTGAAGATGAGTGTATTAAAGTCCTAGTGGCTAACTGCCGAAGCATTTGCAACAAATTGCTAGAGTTCGAAGTGCTCCTGAAAAGCAGCGAAGCTCATATAATACTAGGTACAGAAGAAACCTGAAATTGATAGCAATGAGATTTTTGGGGAAAATTAAAGTGTATATCGAAAGGATAGGCTAATGGGAAATGTAAGTGGTCGATGGAGACAGGAAACTCAAATCCACCGAGATAGAAATTTAAGCTGCACGTGAGGTTGTTTGGGCTATACTCTGTATCAAGGATGGGCATAAAATGGTAATTGGATCCTTCTATTGCCCACCAGACTCATCTACTGATGTAACCGAAAACTTTAGAGAAAACCTCAGTTCATTTGTACGTAAGTTCCATGATCATACTGTAATCATCGATAAATAATTTAATCACTCAATGAGGAAAATTACAGTTTTGTTAGTGGTGGGCGTAACAAGTCATTCTGAGAAACATTACGAAACGCCTACTCTGAAAACCACCTAGAACAGATAGTTCGGGATCCCACTCACGATGGAAATATATTGGATCTAATGGAAACAAATAGACCTGACCGTTTTGAGGATATCCACGTCAAAATTGGTATCAGTGATTATAATGCGGTTGTGGCAACAATGATTACGAAAGGCAGCTAATATCCCAACGAGGAACTTGAAATTTCCGTACAGGTCAGGGGCATGTAGAGAAACTATGGCTCAAATGTAAAAGAGTTATTGATGTTCACTGGATAGACATGTTCCCAGTGGAACAGTTCATAATGGTAGGGAACCTCCATGGTATATAGCTACTGTAAAGAAACTTGTAAAGAAACAGAGATTACTTCACAGTTGGTGTAAAACAAAGCATTGGAGTTTAGATGGAGAGATATCGAATGAAACCCTTTTCGCTTCAAGAGGGAAATGCGTGAAGCCTTCAGTGGCCACCGTAGCAGAATACTGTCAAATGATCTTTAACAAAACCCAAAGAAATCCTGATCGTATATAAAGGCTGTTAGTTTCAGCAAAGTAGCGAATGAGACAGGAACTGAAACTGACATTAGGAAAGAAAAAACTCAAACCCTTAACTTTGTTTTCAAATGTTCCTTTACAAAGGAAAACCCAGGAAAATTTTCCCAATTTAATCCTTATACTACTGAAAAGATGAGCCAAATAAGTATTAGTGCCAGTGGTTTTGAGAAACAACTGAAATCGTTAAAACTGAACAAAGTTCCAGGGCCTGATAGAATCCATGTCAGGTTCTATATAGAATTTGCGGCTGAGTTAGTGTCTCCTCTAACTATAATCTCTCGTAGATCCGTCGATCAAGAAACGGTGCCCAGTAGTTGGAAGAAAGCTCAGACAACACCCACCTACAGTAAGGTTTCACAAAACTACCGACCAGTATCTTTGAGACGATTTGTTAAGAATCTTAGAACATTTCTTCAGCTCAAAAATAATGAGATATGATGAACAGGATGACCTCCTCCATGCCAACCAGCAAGGATTCCGAAAACTTTGATCATGTGAAACCTAAATCGCGCTTTTCTCACATGACACACAGAAAGCTTGGGATCTAGTATTTCTTGATTTCCAAAAAGGATTTGATTCAGTACCACACCTACGCTTATTGTCAAAGTTCGGCCGTATGTAATATCAAGTGAAAGTTGTGACTGGACTGAGAACTTTTTGGGGGGGAGGACACAGCATGTTATCTTGGTTGGAGAGTCATTGTCAGGCGTAGAAGTAACTTCGGGTGTACGCCAGGGAAGTGTGTCGGGCCCTTGCTCTTCATGTCGTACGTTAATGAGCTAACGGTCAATATTAGTAGTAACCCCAGACTTTTTACAGATGACGCAGTTATCTTAATGAAATAATATTTGAAAGAAGCTGCGTAAATACTTGGTCAGATCTTGATAACATTTCGAAGTGCGACGGCTGTGTTGGCTACGCTACAGTCTGTTGCGCAAGGCGGATGACCTTGAAACGGACTTAGTCGCTGAGGCGAGTGCCGCGCAGGATCGCGCTGAGTTTTTACTAAGCGCGATCCGGTGAGTAAAAATACTTCCGGTTGCGTTATCACTTATCGGCAGGAAGTGTGGCGTCATATCAGCACTCGCAGGGCTCGGCAGCTGTGTAGCGAGGCCACTGCATTGCAGATTGTTCACGAGGCAGCAGCACGTAATACACAGCCATGCCTTACCGTCGCAGAAGATACGCAAGGAGGATGAGGATGCCTGTCTACAAGAATGTTGACACGTTTGATATTACTCCGAAGCCAACAGGACAACAACAATTACTTGGAGGACCAATTACTTTTGTAGGATGTAAACTAAATTTTTCTTGCACAACTAATGAGGTGCACGTCACAAAATGAAGAAATTTAGTATCTTATGACTATAACATCAGTAAGTCGTAGGGATATGAAATGGGATGATTACATAGACTCTGTGGTGGACTTCGGTTTATTGGAGTGCCATCATTCTAAAAAAAAAAAAAAAGGAAAATAGCTCACAGATCCATTCCGGCGGGATGAAGAGAGTACACTAAGAGGAAGAAGACACGTGGGGTGGGAGATGAAGAGGGAAGACAAGGCAGGAGGGAATGCAGAGACACTGAAAAGGGGCACAAGAGAAGGAGGGGGAGAAGGAGGGGGAAGCCGCTCAGGAGGAGAGGGGGGGAGGAGAGGGAGCCCTGAGGAGGAGGCAGGACGATGGGGTTAGAGTTGGTAGGAAGGGTAGATGTCAGGGCGGAGCTCACCATCTAGGAGGGGTAGATGGTGGAAGTTGCGTTGGGAGAGGAGATGGAGGCTGTGGAGATGGAGAGAGGGTGGGACACAGCGGTAAAGGCGTGGCAACTGGTTGGGGGTGGAGAGAAAGGGAGACACCAGGGGGTGAGGGGGATCAAGGCGGCGGACATATAGCGTGCGGATGTGTTCAAGGAAAAGGAGAAGGTGGGGGAAGGGGATGAGGTCGTAGAGGATGCACGTGGGGGATGGAAGGCGGATGCGGTAGGCGAGGCAGAGCGCATGGCGTTCGAGGATTTGGAGGGCTTTATAGAACCGGGGATGGGCGGAAATCCAAGCTACGCTGGCAGAACAGAGGATGGGGCGGATCAAGGATTTGTAGGTATGAAGGATGGTGGAAGGATGCAGACCCCACGTCCGGCCGGACAGGAGTTTCAGGAGGCGGAGGCGGTTGTGAGCTTTGTGGTGGATGGTAAGGAGATGGGGAGTCCAGGTGAGGTGGCGGTCGAGTGTGAGGCCAAGGTATTTGAGGGTAGGAGTGAGGTGGATAGGACGGCCATAAATGGTGAGGTAGAAATCATGGAGGCGGAACATCCCCAACTCTCTTGTGGTTCCATTTTTAGGTATTCCACGCCGACGTCTGCTCGTAGATACGTATCGTCGATAGGTTTTCCGGTTTTACTTCCCGACGTGACAGCGACGACTCTCCATTGAGGTGCAGGCCTTGTGTTTTGCATTTACTGCGAGTCTTGTAAATATCGCTTTTATTTAGTAATTTGCCCGGCTAAAACTATCCCCTTTTATGATTAAGATAGCCTACGCCACCTTTCGGAGGAAGTGGGGACGTTAAACAGTAACAAAAGTTCATATTAACCAGTCCGTAAAGCACGTAAACTTTCACTTCAGTTAGCGTGTTAGATAATGTCTACGCTTTCCGCTAGATGGTGCTGACTTACTGCTGAATAGCTTTGGTTCCGTAAAACCTTCACTGATTAGTACTAGGTAAGTCAAATAAGTACAACACTCTTGTATTTCACTTTCACTCTATATTCAAGGATTAAGATGGTGATGGATGATGGTCTATTTAAGAGTTTCCTAGCGCGGAGGAATCTAAATAGTCCGCAATTGCCGATACGCACGCGCTCTACGTCCAGATTCGCAACTAACGGCACACGACACTTTCAAAAGTCCACACGTTAATATCTGAGTACCGGTACCTCTGAATTCACTCGTATCAGCAAATAATTTGAGTTTCTGTCGTCTATATGTCCGTAAAGTTCCAATCTAGCACTAAAGTCCTAAAATCCCCTTAATACTCCGTTGCTACCAACAGTCAGACGTCGTACACTTCATTCCTTTAAATCTCCGTAATATTCAAACAGTTTATCGTGAATCTTAACACGATAAAGTCCAATCAAGTTATTGTCTCGCTGACTGACACGGGTTCCCCGCCCTTTAACGAAACAATCAAGGAAAAAAGGCGGCAATAATGACGATGAGGCCTTTTCATAGGTTTTTCATCACAAGAGTTTATCGTCACTGCCTTCTCCATGACGGAGCTTCCGTGGCTTTGCTGTACTTAGACTTTAAACTACTTGCTGATATACTATAATATTGATCTGCAATTACCGAACTCTGATTCTACACTATTTTCCCCTCTGAAAATTCTATTCTCAATTTGAATTTATTCTTTCTATAGCTTTTATCACTGTAAATTGAACCGAGGTGTTTCACGGAGTACGAAGCTCAGTGAATTTGCGTAGCGTAAACACGAGAGTGGGAAGTGTCAGCGGGGTCACAGTTGAAAAACCGAGGAGGGGGAGAGGCCCTCTTCAATGCTTCAACTGCCAGGCAATTGACCACCTGGCAAAATACTGCTAAATGTCCCCACGTTGCGTAAAGTGTGCTGGGGAGCACCTGAGCCGGTAATGTCCGTTCCCGACAAGAAGACACCCACGTGCTGCAACTGCAATGAAGAACACGTCGCCAGCTTCCGCGGATGCAAAGCCTTCAAAAAAGCAGCCGCAAAAGGGCGGCAGGCACCAGCGAGGAGGGTTCAGCTGGGAAGAAACTACGCTATTGCAGCAACAGCGGCGACCGCGGCAGTGTCCGATGGGAAACGCCTGCGAGGCCGGCACAGCAACACGCCGAGCAGGCGCAGCAGGCGGAGCGGCCTATCCGCGCAGCGGAAGGCGTTCCCTGACCACCGCGAGAGGAGCACGGCCGGCCGGATACGTGGGCGCTGAGGAGGGAGGCCGCCACAGCGCCACCCTCTGTCCCCACCGACGGCCGCCCCACCACCACCGATCACTGTAACCACCGAGGCCGCAGAGCTACGAGACATGCTGCGGGAGTTCAAATAGCTGCTACTCCAACTACCGCAGATGATCGTTTCTGCACTGATTGCGGCCAACCGGGCCAACATCACAAGACAAGCCAACAACACCCGTGATGCCTAATCACATCATAGGTCTCACCATCTGCATATGGAACGAAAACAGCATAAGGCAGCAGGAGGGCGAATTTAGGCAGTTTCTACGCGATGAGGCTTTGGATATGTGCCTCGTGTCTGAGACATGGCGTAAAGGCGAGGGCACCTAACTATAGGTGCTATAGTGACGATAGACCAACAGCATGCGGCGAACTGCGACCTATGTAAGAAGAACGCTGCGACACCAGCAAATCCAGCTACCACAGCTGACGCAACTAGAAGCAACTGGTGTCACAGTCAGCACCTCAGTGGGTCAAATGACCTTCATCGCCACGTACCAGAAGTGTAGTTTGAGACGCTATTGGCAATGCGTGGCAACATCTTTATCGGCGGCGACTTCAACCCCAAGCACCCGGTGTGGAACTCCAGGGTCACCACAACCAGCGGCAGGAGGCTTCTTAAGGCGACCACAGATAATGACGCGATGGTTCTGGGGCCATAAGACTCTACACACTACCCTAAGAGAGGCCGCCTAGACATCGCGATCATCAGCCCTGTACACCAAGAGGATCAACCCACATCTGATGTGAGGAAGACTACAAATAGCCTGAAACGAGCTCGAAGCTTGAGCCACCAAGTGGCAGCTCAAGTTCAGTGAAGCGAAGAGCCAGGCTGCGATCTTCACGAGGAAACGTATACCTGAAGCTCTGCCACTAATCCTCATCATAGGAGGCCCCATCCCATAGTCGAACACCGGCCGCTACCTGGGCATCACACTGGATCGGCGCCTTACTTGGGAGACGCACATCACCGAAATACGGGGTAAGGCGCTTGGCCGAATGCGCCTCCTCTACCCCTTCCTCAATCCCACGACCACACTGTCTCCACACTGCGGAAAGACGCTGTATCTGGCACTTATCAGGCCCATGCTGGAATATGCCGCCGTGGTGTGGGGAATACCGCCGAGACTCATATCAGCAGCTTCCAATGCCTGAGACTGGCACTACATCTCTTGCGTTACTTCAGTAAGGCCAAACTACATCAGCTAATGGGCATGCAGATGCTGAAGGTCCGCTTCAGGCAATCGGCGAGACTCTTCTATGCCGACACGAGAAGATCTACGAATCCTCTCATCAGGAATCTGGGAAACCAGATTCACTGGCGAGTGACAACGAGATGGCCGCGCTTGCTACGTGAGTAGCAACGCTGCTCAGGCAGCAAGAGGAAGGAAAAGGAAGAGTGTCAAACCAGAAGAAATAAACCAAGATGCGATGAACTGAAAATCAACCACAGAAAGAAGAAGGAAAAGCAGCTAGACCTGCTAACCCTTCAACCTAACGAAGCTGCAGCTTCGAGATGAAAGCAGCAGCAGCAAACACGAGGTAGACGCCGGGAACCGATATTGCCCCCACTGCCCCCACTGAAGAGGGCAACAGAAGACGATGCACTGCGCCACAAAACTTGTTCGAGAGGGCACACCAGAAGATTTGCGCGTCAACGCCCTCCCCCCTCCACCGAAGGGGAAAACGCGCAAGGAAGATGCCACGTCGTCGGGAGGCGGCAGGAGTGGCAACACGCCAGCTGCCACCCGCAATCCAGCAGCACCCAGCCACGGCACAGCAACCACTGTGCAAGAAGGAGAGCTGTCTGTGGTCGTCTCCACATTCTCTGCAGTAATCGAAAAAGGTCTCGCACCTGGCCGAAATGCTGCAGAGAGTTGCGGATGCAGTGCTGACAGCTATGCCAGTGGCTGCCCGGCAGCTGTCGCAGTAAAGCGCTCCCTACGCCATGCGCGCCGGGGGCAGCGAGTCCGGACTGTCACAGGCTGCCAAGTTGTCTGCACTGCACACAACAAAGAAAAAAGAAAAGCTGCAGAGGGAAACATGAGGGCACGAAGTGCAAGAAAATAATTATCAACCTCACAAACCACCGAAGACAAGGAGGCAAAGTAGGTACAGCTTACCAAGACACAGCCTACTTAGCGGTCAGGGGGTCCCTGATGGAGCCCACCTCGTTCGTTCGTTCTGACGGCAACAGCCGATTCGTGAGTGGAAGATGGACCAGAGATGTCCATGCCTGTATCACTTTTGCTAGCAACCGGTTCCCAAAAGCTTGTGTTGACACGTCTGGGCTCACGAGCCCTCTTATCTGTGCTGTAGTAGCTGTACCACCTGCCACTGCTCGCCTTACAATACGACGATCCTGTCGGGCGTCTGTGCTGCGTGGACGTCCAGAACTTCATCTGCGGGTGTGAGTGTGTTCGCAGTGACCACTGATACCAGCATCGTTGCACAGCCGACCAGGACGTCCAATTTGTGGGCAAATTCTCAGAAAGGACAATCCCGCCATTAGGAAGTCACAATTTTGACCCCTTGCAAACTCGCTCTGTTGGCTGTAGGAAGAACATGTACGTACCTGTGGCATGATTGTCTGTGGGCACGTAATACCATGCTGAGCCTTCCGGCTATGAACGTTCCCTACTAAACGATGGACACAGAGGTCGCTCTGGTAGCTATACTTCTACGCTATCTGTTGGTGGACGAGTTGAAATCATTATCAGTACATCTGCTATCCCCCAGGTGGCATACGCCGTCATTTACATCTACATCTACATCGTTACTCCGCAAGCCACCTGACGGTGTGTGGCGGAGAGTACCTTGAGTACTTCTATCGGTTCTCCCTTCTATTGCAATCTCGTATTGTTCGTGGAAAGAAGGATTGTCGGTATGTCTCTGTGTGGGCTCTAATTTCCCTGATTTTATCCTCATGGTCTCTTCGCGAGATATACGTAGGAGGGAGCAATATACTGCTTGACTCCTCGGTGAAGTTATGTTATCGAAATTTCAACAAAAGCCCGTACTGAGCTACTGAGCGTCTCTCCTGCAGTCTTCCACTGGAGTTTATCTATCATCTCCGCAACGCTTTCGCGATTACTAAACGATCCTGTAACGAAGCGCGCTGCTCTCCGTTGGATCTTCTCTATCTCTTCAATCAACCCTATCTGGTACGTATCCCACACTGGTGAGCAGTATTCAAGCAGTGGGCGAACAAGCGTACTGTAACCTACTACCTTTGTTTTCGGATTGCATTTCCTTAGGATTATTCCAGTGAATCTCAGTCTGGCATCTGCTTTACCGACGATCAACTTTATATGATCATTCCATTTTAAATCACTCCTAATGCGTACGCCCAGATAATTTATTGAATTAACTGCTTCCACTTTTGAAAATGTCGTGTGCCGTTAGTTGCGAATCTGGACGTAGAGAGAGTGCATATCGGCATTTGCGGACTATTTAGATTCCTCCACGCTAGGGATCTTTCTTTCTATGTATTCGCAGCACATTACACTTGTCTACATTGAGATTCAGATTCAATTGCCATTCCTTGCACCATTCGTCAATTCGCTGCAGATCCTCCTGCATTTCTGTACAATTATCCATTGTTACAACTTCTCGATGTACTACAGCATCGCCCGCAAAAAGCCTCAGTGATGTTCCGATGTCGTCCACAAGGTCATTTATGCATATTGTGAATAGCAACGGTCCTACGACACTTCCCTGCGACACACCTGAAATTACTCTTACTTCGGAAGACTTCTCTCCATGTCTCTCGATGTCGTCTTTCGAGGTTCAATCACTTTTTTTTCAGGCAGTGTAGATTAAACTTCTATCACAGGGTCGTCTAGAGCCAAAAGTCTGAAAAGTGTTTTAAGGTACAATACTCTTTTCGTAAATTTTTTCTGTTTTGAAAACCATGTCTGGCCATCCGGGTTTAGATTTTGCGTGAATTCCCTAAACCACCGAAGGTGAATGCTGAGATCGTCTCTTTGAAAAGGCAACGGGCAATGACCACGTCGTGAACGGAATATTAACCCGAATCTTCCTTTAGTGCATTCTGTATGCTTTTGAGCATTACATTTAGAAAATAGATTTCCATGTGTATTCTCGGTGAACTGTAGCTTACGAAGCAACCTGTCGATTTTGATAATTGACGCAGTCAATATGAACAGTATGGTGTCGTACTTCCTTGCGCCGTTAGAGGTGTATACCTTGCGTAGCGATTGTGACACTCATGGGCAAGTTGGGACATCCGGGTGGGGCCGCATTTGCAAAAGATGTATTGGAAACAAAATCTGAAAAACTAACTTGAGCTAACAAACAGGACCTTTGCCTGGAGATGCGATATTCAATTGGGGACACTCATCTAAGCAAAAATTATAGAGTAAGGAACAAAGAACATTGTATCGCATTTAGCACTTGACCTACATAGCTCAATTAAAGAACGCTGTACATCCAAAACAGCAAAGCAAATCGAATTGCTTTACTGTAATGGCTTACTTCGTATATATGTCTATAAAACGCGGTTGAAAGGTACGCCAATACGTCTATCCTTGAGTATATCTGTATATATCCACAGTAATAATTACTTTGTATATAACAGTTAAAGAGATGAGTCTAAATCATGGTTTTTGTCTATTTGAATACCACGTGATTGATAACCATAATTAGTGTAGCTCTGAGTCACTATTACTCGTATTATCCATTCCATCCAGCGAAGACGTGTCTCGAGATGCCCCGGGCAGCAGTGGGGTACCAACGTGTCTCCTGCCATATGGCCTGACAACCATGAGTGATGGTCTGGGGTGTCATTTCACTTTTTTAGAAAAAGTGATAGAATTTATGTTGCTAGGAAAGAAATACTGAGGAGAGCAACTGTAGAAATTTACACTGGTTTAACAATGAAACCATTATTTGGCTGGCAAATCACTTCCTTCCCTAAAATTATGAAAGAAGTGGGCGCACCCTTCCAAATGTAGCAAAGATACAGAAGGTTTTTGGTCTGTTTAACAGACCCACATTTTCAGATTGATGTACATAGGTACACACCAGACAACTATGTCACTGACATTCTCGTATGTTCATCCTGTTACCAAAAACATCTTCGTGGATCAGATTTCCCAGAAATGTAAAACTAGAAACAATAAAAGTTAAGTGGCCATCGAGGTATCAGCTTCCGTGTGTGGTGGGAGCCCATGAGTGCATGCACATACCTGTCATGAAACCTCCTGTACATGGAAACGAATACATTAACTGAAAGGACTTTCCTAGTGCAAATGTGCAGGCGATGTGTGGTTATAGTGAAACGTTTACTACTATCAGTGCTTCATGGTTCAGATGGCTCTAAGCACTATGGGACTTAACATCTGAGGTCATCAGTCCCCTAGACTTAGAACTACTTAAACCTAACTAACCTAAGGACATCACACACATCCATGCCCGAAGCAGGATTCGAGCCTGTGACCGTAGCAGGAGCGTGGTTCCGGACTGGAACGCCAAGAACCGCTCGGTCACAGCGGCCAGCAGTGCTTCATGGCATGGGTCTGTACATAGAAGGATATGGAGAAACTATGATGTATGCCAGATACTAACAGACACCCAGTGTAATGCATAAATTTTATGATGAAGGGTATAGCATTGCTTCATGCTTAATCACACCATTCCAGAATCCACAAATATCTGATGAGAGGGCGTACAACAGACTTCACTCCATGGAAAAAGTGATAATCGAACAGGGCTTGGACATGTGGAAAGGCACTTCCCAGTTCTGAAAAATAAAATATGATCTACCCAGAAAACCCCTAGTAATCATGGCCTGTCTGTTTTCCACGACAGCACAAAACAGACACGGTTTGAGGATTTTGAGCCACATAATGATGCCAGTAATTTTCCAGTAGTGGGAGAAGATGAAGCAGCAAACATACGTGTACGTGGTTAGACACATGCGTGGGCAAACCGCGGCCCGCGGGCCACATCCGGGGTGAACGCAATACTGGGCGAACATTCAATGAATGTACTCTTCAACACACGTGTTTTGAGGCAGAATTTGTCGGCGTGGCATTACGGGAAAGGGATGTCATTCATATCGGCGTGTTAACCCATACATTTTAAGATTATGGACGCTATAGTTTTGATTTTATGCGCTAGAAGCATTGCTGTTGCGTCGTGACTAGACAGCCCGTGAACCTAAGTATAGGTCGCGCAGGAGACAGTGTTGGATGCTCAGTGACCAGTTGTCGCCCCAAGAACTGGGCGAGTTCATTTGTTTGTTCAGAAGGGGAGTCCGACAAGCGTTGCCACCTTTCGGTCGGTCTGCGATGACAGAATCGACGGGCACGCCTTGCAGTCTTCCTCAAGCGATTATGTAGGAACTATTCGGTATAAAAAATTTCATATTTGCTTTACTTGTAGCTTTACATGTCAGGTTCATTATGCTGTGCCCTCATTTCGTTAATGGTCGTAGTTATTGGGACATTTACGTTGAAGTAAGAACGGCACGAAATTCGAAAAAGTTTGTAATGAAAAATACAGGTCGCTATGATTTTGAGTCTGGTGCGTATTACGTAATATGTTGCTGCATATGAAATTTAGCTAACATACTGAATCTTTCTTTAGACTTGGGTCGTGATCTCTATCTACCACCAATTTCGAGAAAATTAATCTGACATAACACAGTCATTTGCGACTGCACCGCGCCAGCGATAAAGTCACAGAGAGATATTTCAAAAACGGTTTAAGATATCGAAATGAGATTTCGGTAAATGATAGCACACAAAGAGGAGAGTATTTTTCCGTATGGTTGTTATCCCAATCTTCATTATCTACTGTGTTATTCCAGTAACTACAGACTTTTCTGATGAAAGAATGTAATTTTTAAGGGCCATGGAGAGCTGGCGAAAAGAGAAATGTTATGGGTTTTGGAAGAACATAAGTGAGGTCATCACACGCTTATTTTGTAAGTAGGAAGTGCTTTTCCGTAAGCTACTGACCTTACTTTTCCTCACTCCCTCACTTAATAAACCACTGTTTCAGAATTCTGTCAAAAATGCGTCTGCACAACACGCTAGTGAGGTGAGCCTGTGGAAACTCCGCTGAATTTTGGCAAAAGAAGCAAATTTTGACACGGCAACAAAGGATATCTGTAGGTTTTACTCAAAGTTCCCCAGTCGTGACTCTTCTCTGACATTTATAAATGATTAACGAACAGGCGAGAATACATTGCTGCATTTTAGCTATTAAACAAACAAGAGGTGACTGATCTTTCTGAATCGTCACCATGCAAATGTGGCCATGGGAGGGGCCCCGCTTAATATTTACCAAAAATGTATGTGTTGGCTTCAGTTTAGAACGGCACTTCCCCTCCAGCGCTCGGCATTTCCCATACAGCGCTCTAAGCGACCCCCCTCCCCCCTCCCCCGCCCCCCCCCCCCACCCCCCACCCCACCGCCACCGACCATTGCAGCTCTCCGCACACTTCTCCAGCTGACTGCACATCTAGCACCCACCACATTTGGTGTGTACTACAAGTACGTCAATCAGGCATGCAGGTCACCAAAGGCGACCCATGCATATTGAAACAGAAGTCGAGACATTGTTCATGTAATGTATCAACAGTAGTGTTGTGTGGGGAGTTTGTTACGTCTGCCACAGGCGGCCCCTGCCAGGCAGACTACACTCAAGACACCCCTGCGTACCATATAACATACAAAAGCACTTGCAGGCGCAACCAAGAGGAAAACAGTTCTTCAAAATAAACAGAACTTGCTAGAGACTGATGCGAACCTTTTTCTGCAAAGGTCGCCTCACATACACAGGGAAGTTGGAGTACTCCACCGACCTCTGGCGGCTTTATAAGGCCAGCGCGGCAGCAGTACAGCCAGTTCCTCGCCGAGCTAGGACCACCTCCGACGGACCTCACCGATGCTCTTGATGAATAGTCGTCTACATGTTATTTGTTTTCTTTGTGTGTATATAGTGATTGTTCGAGAAGTGTAGTTCAGTTTCAATAAACGACATTATACTGAGTGTTCTACAATACTGAGTATTCTTCAGTGGCCTTATAAAGCTAGTGGAGGTCGGCAGAGTACTCCAACTTCCCTGTGTCTGTGAGACGACCTCTGCAGAAAAAGGTTTGCATTAGTCTCTAGCAAGTTCTGTTTATTTTGAAGAACTGTTTTCCTCTTGGTTGTGCCTGCAAATGCTTGTGTATGTTATATGGTACACAGGGGTGTCTTGAGTGTAGTCTTATATGGTACACAGGGGTGTCTTGAGTGTAGTCTGCATGGCAGGGGCCGTCTGTGGAAGACGTAACAGGCTTATTACCTAAACTTTGTATAGATATTTAAAAAAAGCACTCCGTCTGCAGTCCACGAGTGGCCTACCGGCTACCATCCGACAGCCGTGTCATCCTCAGTGGAGGATGTGGATAGGAGGGGCGTGAGGCCAGCACACCGCTCTCCCAGTCGTTATGATGGTATGCTTGACCGAAGCTGCTACTAGTCGGTCGAGTAGCTCCTCAATTGGCATCACGAGGCTGAGAGCACCCTGAAAAATTGCAACAGCGCGTGGCGGCCTGGATGGTCACCCATCCAAGTGCCGACCAATCCCGGGAGAGTTTAACTTCGGTGATCTCACGGGAACCGGTGTAGCCACTGCGGCAAGGCCGTTGCCCTTGTATAGATATGCCCAGTTCATATGTTTTATATGTTTTTTGTATTTCCTTAGCATTTTAATTTTTCTTGAAATGTACTGAAATTCGAGGTGATAATTTTACTTTTACCAAAAATTGTTTCAAGGATGTGGTGAAACTATTTATCAGATACTGCAGTAAATAAGCACACAAACTGTTTAGCCTGTAACATTTCAAACTGGCTAATTGCTAATCATCCGTTTTAGCACACACACGTGAACAAAACACACAGCGGAAGTAGAGGAGGAAGTGAGAAAGAACTATCTGGTCAGAGAATACGCTTTGATGCTCGAGAATTTTCTTAGAGAATGCTCTTTTGGTCTGAGAATCTTTTCTGAAGAACATTCTTTTTCTTATTCATACGACCCAATAGTTCTTGTCTCCAATTGTGTCGTATCTACGTTGGGCTACATTACCGCTCTGATTCTGTACAACTGAGTGGCACATGCACACCATCTGACTGTCATGCCTTACCTCAGCAGTGGAGAATCACATGATCTTCTGGCATCAGTCCTACACTATCTGCAGCGCTCCAGAGTGACGGTGCTGCACTTTTAAGTGATCAATTTACTGTTCAGGTATCTGTTCCTAATATTACTATCCGAGGAATCACCTGGGCATAGCCTTAGTCTCTGGCGTAAGGTACATGTAGCTTATGCAAATACTTTATCCTGTGACGCTTTTACAATTTTATGTTGACAAGAGCCTCTACGTGTGGGCATTTACTAATGAGTAGTCATTCTGATGTACGATATATGTAATCTGGCGCTACCT
The DNA here is from genome assembly GCF_023864345.2 of Schistocerca serialis cubense. Lineage (NCBI taxonomy): Eukaryota > Metazoa > Arthropoda > Insecta > Orthoptera > Acrididae > Schistocerca > Schistocerca serialis. The sequence continues at coordinate 1,045,390,467 of NC_064639.1, read as the reverse complement.
AAAGCCATGGCTTGCAATAATTCTTGTTTCATCAATTTCATTTATGACAATAACTGCTCGGCTCCATCTAATCTATTGTCCCATCATCTGACATAATAAGACCACTACTTCTGAAGGATATATTTTTAAACAGTTGCTGTTTCGCAGCCATGTTTAAGATTTTAAAATTGTAATGGATGGAAAAGACCCACCCTGGCTCGACAACCCTGTGAGAAAGCTGCTACAAAAGCAAAGAGGACTGCACTGTAAATATAAACATTGACAATGCCTGACAGATAAATAAAAACCAAGAGAAGCCAAAATTAGTGTAAACAGAGCAACGCGTGAAGCATTCAATGAATATGAAAGAAAAATTGGATCTACCGACTTGATAGGTAATCCTAAGCAGTTTTGATCATATGCATACCAGTAAGCGAATCAAAGGTATCTATCCAGACACTTTTGACCACAATGGCATTGAGGCTAACACAGAAAACTATTTCACAGAGGAAGATTGCACTGTAGTTCCTCCTCTAAATCGTCGCATGAACGGCAGAATGACAGCTATCGAAATAAGTGACCGATGGATAGAAAAGCAACTAAAATCGCTCAATAGAGGATTTTTCAAAGGACCCGACGGGATACTAGTTCGATTCTACACAGAGTTCGCGAAAGAACTTACTACACTTCTAGCAGCAGGAGCGAAGCAGTCCCAATGATTGGAAAAATGATCGTATCGTTCCCAATTTCAAGAAGGGTCGTCGAAGAGGCGCATAAAACTGTAGGCTTATATTTCTGGTATCAGTCTGTTATGGAATTCTGGAACACGTTATATGCCTGCATATTATGACAATGAGATTTGTGCAGACCGAAAATCTTCTAGGAATCAACAAGTGTTCCAAAATCAACGATCTTGTTAAACCGAGCTCGCTCTGTTCGCCCACAAAACCCAGAGAGAAGTAGATCAGGTCCTCAAGTAGATATCGTGTCGCTTGACTTTCGGAGGGCGTTCGCTACAGTTCCACTGTCCCGAATAATGAACAAAATACAAGCGTAGAGAATATCAGACTAACTACGTGATTGGGTTGAAGAGTTTATAGCAAACAGAACACAGCATGTCATTCTCAGTAGTGAGAAGTCTCAGACGTAAGAGTAATTTCTGGCGTCATCCAAGGGAGTGTTATAGAACCTGTACTTTTGACAATATGCATAAATGACCTAGCAGATAACATCGGATGTTCTATGAGGCCTTTTGCCGATGATGCTCTTGTATAAAGAGAAGTCACAACGCTAGAAAAATTGTAGCGAAATGCTGGAAGACTTGTAGAAGATCGACGATTGGTCCTGGAAGTGGCATTTGAACCCCAACATCAACAAATGTAATGTATTGCGTGGTCGTAGGCAGAATGACACATATTGTATGATAACACGACTGCACAACAATCACTAGAAGTAGTTACTTCCATAAAATGTCTAGGAGTACGTATACGGAACGATTTGAAACGAAAAAACCACATGAAATTAATCGTATGTATGGCAGATGCCTGACTGGGATTCATTGGAACAATCCTCAGGAAATTAGTCCATCGGCGGAGGAGGTAGCTTACAAGACCCTCGTTCGACCAATACTTGAATATTGCTTGGTAGCCGGCCGCGGTGGCCTCGTGGTTCTAGGCGCGCAGTCCGGAACCGCGCAACTGCTACGGTCGCAGGTTCGAATCCTGCCTCGAGCATGGATGTGTGTGATGTCCTTAGGTTAGTTAGGTTTAAGTAGTTCTAAATTCTAGGGGACTGATGACCACAGTTGTTAAGTCCCATAGTGCTCAGAGCCATTTGAACCATTTTTTTATTGCTTGGCAGTCTGTGATCCATACCAGATAGGGTTCTCCTTCTTCTTCTTAGCTGTTGCTTTGGCCTGGGAGACCATATATGTTCTGTACATTCCTCTGCCAATCATTTCTGTCTCTGCCTTTTGTGATCCATTCTCCTTTTCTCTAGCCCATCGCCTCCATATCCCCATTCATATCATCCTTCCATCTTGTCCATGACCTTCCTCGCCCCCTTCTGCCTTCCTCAGATCCTCAGAATGCTACTTGCAGTAGTCTTTCCCCTTCCATCCTAATCACGTGTCTTCATCCTACCGAGAATATCAGCTTGCGAGTATAGGTCTTCCAGTTCCTGGCTTTTTAGTATCTCCCATTACTGTGACTGGGTGCCCCTCTCTGGGCCAAATTCTTTTCCCTAACTTCCTTCTCTCGAAGACTAGCAGTTTTTGTTGATGTTAAAGTTTCGACAGCGACGTTCCTATAGTTGATACGACGTAAGAAGATCACTGACAGTTTCCAGCGCTGTTTCCAGGTTCCAACTGCGAAGGGCAAACAGCTTCATGCGAAAACATTAGCCCTCTTCAGTGAGGCGACGTAAGTCACTGGACAGCGATATGCACATGTACATTTGGCTGTAGTAGCACATGCACAAGGTGTAAAATGGCAGTGCATTGGCGGAGCTGTCATTTTCACTCAGGTGACTCACGTGAAAAGGTCTGCGACGTGATTCAGGCCGCATGACGAGAACTAACGGACACTGGACGCGGAATGGTAGTTGGAGCTAGACGCATGGGACTTTCCATTTCGGAAATCGTTAAGGAATTCAGTATTTCAAGATCAACAGTGTCAAGGGTAAGCCGAGAATACCACATTTCAGTCATTACCTCTCACTAAGGACAACGCAATTGACTTACGAGCCAATGCAGCGGCGTTTGTGTGGAGTTGTCATTGCTAACAGATAAGCAACACTGCGTGGAATAAATTGATTTATTGAGTCATCCTATAAATCTTTCTAGAGTGTGGGATACAGAACAGACACACATACATACACACACACACACACACACACACACACATATATATATATATATATATATATATATATATATATATATATATATATATATATATATACACACTCCTGGAAATTGAAATAAGAACACCGTGAATTCATTGTCCCAGGAAGGGGAAACTTTATTGACACATTCCTGGGGTCAGATACATCACATGATCACACTGACAGAACCACAGGCACATAGACACAGGCAACAGAGCATGCACAATGTCGGCACTAGTACAGTGTATATCCACCTTTCGCAGCAATGCAGGCTGCTATTCTCCCATGGAGACGATCGTAGAGATGCTGGATGTAGTCCTGTGGAACGGCTTGCCATGCCATTTCCACCTGGCGCCTCAGTTGGACCAGCGTTCGTGCTGGACGTGCAGACCGCGTGAGACGACGCTTCATCCAGTCCCAAACATGCTCAATGGGGGACAGATCTGGAGATCTTGCTGGCCAGGGTAGTTGACTTACACCTTCTAGAGCACGTTGGGTGGCACGGGATACATGCGGACGTGCATTGTCCTGTTGGAACAGCAAGTTCCCTTGCCGGTCTAGGAATGGTAGAACGATGGGTTCGATGACGGTTTGGATGTACCGTGCACTATTCAGTGTCCCCTCGACGATCACCAATGGTGTACGGCCAGTGTAGGAGATAGCTCCCCACACCATGATGCCAGGTGTTGGCCCTGTGTGCCTCGGTCGTATGCAGTCCTGATTGTGGCGCTCACCTGCACGGCGCCAAACACGCATACGACCATCATTGGCACCATGGCAGAAACGACTCTCATCGCTGAAGACGACACGTCTCCATTCGTCCCTCCATTCACGCCTGTCGCGACACCACTGGAGGCGGGCTGCACAATGTTGGGGCGTGAGCGGAAGACGGCCTAACGGTGTGCGGGACCGTAGCCCAGCTTCATGGAGACGCCGATACCCCAGGAGCAACAGTGTCCCTAATTTGCTGGGAAGTGGCGGTGCGGTCCCCTACGGCACTGTGTAGGATCCTACGGTCTTGGCGTGCATCCATGCGTCGCTGCGGTCCGGTCCCAGGTCGACAGGCACGTGCACCTTCTGCTGACCACTGGCGACAACATCGATGTACTGTGGAGACCTCATGCCCCACGTGTTGAGCAATTCGGCGGTACGTCCACCCGGCCTCCTGCATGCCCACTATACGCCCTCGCTCAAAGTCCGTCAACTGCACATACGGTTCACGTCCACGCTGTCGCGGCATGCTACCAGTGTTAAAGACTGCGATGGAGCTCAGTATGCCACGGCAAACTGGCTGACACTGACGGCGGCGGTGCACAAATGCTGCGCAGCTAGCGCCATTCGACGGCCAACACCGCGGTTCCTGGTGTGTCCGCTGTGCCCGTGCGTGTGATCATTGCTTGTACAGCCCTCTCGCAGTATCCGGAGCAAGTATGGTGGGTCTGACACACCGGTGTCAATGTGTTCTTTTTTCCATTTCCAGGAGTGTGTATATATATATATATATATATATATATATATATATATATATATATATATATATATATATATATATATATATACTGGGTGATCAAAAAGTCAGTATAAATTCGAAAACTGAATAAATCACAGAATAATGTAGATAGAGAGGTACAAATTGACACACATGCTTGGAATGACATGGGGTTCTATTAGAACCAAAAAATACAAAAGTTCAAAAAATGTCCGACAGATGGCGCTTCATCTGATCAGAATAGCAATAATTAGCATAACAAAATAAGACAAATCAAAGATGATGTTCTTTACAGGAAATGCTCAATATGTCCACCATCATTCCTCAACAATAGCTGTAGTCGAGGAATAATGTTGTGAACAGCATTGTAAAGCATGTCCGGAGTTATGGTGAGGCATTGGCGTCGGATGTTGTCTTTCAGCATCCCTAGAGATATCGGTCGATCACGATACACTTACGACTTCAGGTAACCCCAAAGCCAATAATAGTACGGACTGAGGTCTGGGGACCTGGAAGGCCAAGAATGACGAAAGTGGCGGCTGAGCACACGATCATCAACAAACGACGCGCGCAAGAGATCTTTCACGCGTATAGCAATACGGGGTGGAGCGCCACCCTGCATAAACATCGTACGTTCCAGCAGGGGTTTATCACCCAGGCTGGGGAGATGCGATTCTGTAACATATCGGCGTACCTCTCCCCCGTCACGGTAGCAATTACAAAACCAGAATCACGCATTTCCTCGAAGAAAAAAGGCCCGATAACGGTAGATGTGGTAAATCCAACCCATACCGTGACTTTCTCGTCGTGCAAAGGAGTTTCCACGACAGTTCTATTATTTTCGGTAGCCCAAATTCTGCAGTTGTGGGCGTTGACAGACCCTCGGAGCGTGAAATGAGCTTCGTCGGTCCACAACACGTAACTCAACCAACCTTCATCTCCCGCCATCTTTTGAAATGCCCACACCGCAAATGCCCTCCGCTTCACTAAATCGCCAGGTAACAGTTCATGATGCCGATGGATTTTGTACGGATAGCATCGGAGGGTACGCCTCAGTGCCAACCAAACAGTAGTGTACGGAATGCCGGTGCGACGTGCGACTGCACGAGCGCTCATTTCCCTGTGCATAGACGAACCCGCTACAGTCTCCATTTCTTCCTGAACTGTCTCAGCAGCATTACGCCTTGTGCTCGGTCGGCCACTACGAGGTCCATCGTCTAAATAACCAGTGGCTTCGAACTTCGAAATCATTCTCGCCACAGCTGCATTTGTCAACGGACCTTCACCCGTTCGAATCCCCTTCCTATGGCGATAGGATCGTAACGCTGAACTAGCACATTCCCCATTCTGATAATACAGCTTCACTACTAAAAGCATCTTTTCAGGTAACGTCAACATGCTGCGACTGCTGGCGCATCTGATCTCTTTTTTTTTTTTTTTTTTTTTTTTTTTTCTTTATTGTATTTCAATTCCCCATCGGGGCGGGCTGGCAGCAGCATATGCGCTGCTCTTCAGCCGAAAGACATAGAACAAAACAAGAGAAGACTTTTAAAAACAGCAAAGGGGAAAATGAGGTGAACATAGATATAAAAAAGGGGGAACATCATGGAAGGCAATAGACAAAAAACGGGTGACTGTAAAATGGAGATTAAAAACTGTTTAAAAGTAGCACACACAAAAAGCCACGCACTGCGGCGATTAAAAGAACACAAGGCACAGTATGACTGGAGCATAAAGGTATCGGCGGATGGAGTAGCACATAACGTAACACTGACGGCGAACCTCAGGGCAGCACACAATTAAAATCACACCTCTTGACGCACAGGAGAAACAGCACTAAACACAACACTGATGTGGCACACTGATGATGATCAATACAGAGGATCTGCCAGGCGCTAGGAGATGAGGGAGACCTGAAGAAGGGAGGGAGGGGAAGAGATGGGGGAGATGAGCGGGGAGCGCGCTGAAGAAGGCCAGGTAGGGAGGGATGTGGGAAGGAAAGAGGCAAGTATGGGGTGCAGGGTCTCAGGGGAGGGGGGCATGGAGGAAAATCCACTCTGGGAGAAGGAGGGAAGAGGAAAAAGGGGGCCCTGGGGAGGGGGGAGGGAACAAGGCCAGGTTACAGTTGGAAGGAAGGGTAGATGTCACGGCGAAGTTCGTCATCCGGGAGGGGGAGGCGTTGGAAATTGCCCTGATGAAGGAGATGGAAGGTGTGGATTGATCTCTCTCTCATTACAGCTCCTTTTATTCACGATTGTCATGCGCAGCCACTGACGTTTTCCTGTCCAGCGCCATCTGTCAGACATTTTGTGAACTTTGTTTTAGGTTCTTGCAGTAGCTGCACTGTCTTGTTTCAAGTGTTTTGTATCTTAAATGATCCAGAAATTATGCTACTGAATAGAAGCAATGATCCAATAAGAATGCCCTTAGGATTTTACAAAAGAATACTTTAAATGGAAGATTATTGTAAATTTGTATAGCGCTGTTTACTGTGGAGGTTTTATAGCCTGATGTCCTTATTGACTGCACATGAAACTTTTTCTTTTGCCTTGTATCATGTTCAAGGACATTAAAATTTTCATTTACATCTTTCAAATTCTTTCTAATGTATTTAAAGATTTCTAGTAGGCCTATATACATTCAGGGAAGAGGGAGAATTGACGACTTTTGAAAGACGGGTTTGCAAGAATCTGTTTGTCGAGCATGTTGCATTACTCTTAGAGTTCTGCTTTGAGTTAAGACGATGACTGAACTAGGTGGTGTATTACCTCGGAATATAATTCTGGAACTGGGCAAAGTAGGCAATTCGGACAGTGCTGTAATTAGGTTTGACAGAGACTAAACGCAGACTGTAACATATTTTCTTTAGTGTTCCATTAATTTTGTTTATATGTGCATGCCATTTGAAGTTATTTTGAAGCCATAACCCTAAAGACTTTGTTTCTGGACAAGATGAAATTTTGTTGGAGTTTATTGTCACACTGTTGCAGCATGCATCACCTTTTAAACAGAAATTTAGGAATGTTGTTTTTTTGTGTTTATCATAAGTTTATTCCCCTTAAACCATCTGTTTAGTTGTTCTATAGTCTTATTAACAGCTGTTTGAAGCTGACTTGGTGTATTTTCTGTAATTAGGATGCTTGTGACGTCTGCAGAAAAAAGTGTTTGTTTGTGACTCAATATTCTGGTCAAGATCATTTATACACAGGAGAAAGAGGATTGGCCAAAGAATGGACCCTTGAGGGACTTCTTTGTTTAGAAGTTCTGCATCTGAGAAGCATGTCCTAATGTTTTCCTTTAGTTCAAGTTTTATGTGTATTTTTTGGGCCGGCCTGAGTGGCTGAGCGGTTCTAGGCGCTTCAGTCTGGAACCGCGCGACCACTACAGTCACAGGTTCGAATCCTGCCTCGGGCATGGATGTGTGTGGTGTCCTTAGGTTAGTTAGGCTTAAGAAGTTCTAAGTTCTAGGGGACTGGTGACCTCAGCTGTTAAGTCCCATAGTGCTCAGAGCCATTTGAACCATTTTTAGCCAGTTGTATTTTTTGTTTCCTGTTCGTCAAGTACCAAGTGAACCATTTTAGTGCAGTGCCCCTAATGTCATGTACTTGGAGCTTTTCCAACAGTATGTTGTGGTCCAGTATGTCAAAGGCTTCACTTAAGTCTTAAAAAAGGTCAGTGGCTCTTTGTTTTTTGTCTATTGCTCGCAGGGCATTTTCTATAAAATCATAGATTGCACTGGTTGTTGATTACTTTTTCCTGAATCCATGCTGAGCATTAGTGAGAATTTTGTTTTTCTCTAAGAATTTCATTAACCTATTATACATTACTTTTTCTATGATTTTACTAAAACCTGATAATAATGAAACTGGTCTATAGTTTTCTATATTTGTTTTGTCTCCTTTCTTATGGATAGGGACCACTTTAGCAATTTTTAAACTGTCTGGAAATGTGCCTGTAAGATGAATTTACTATATCGGCAAGAGGAAGTGAAATGTTTTTAACACATTGCTTTATGATGAAATCAGGACTACCATCAATCCCTGATGACATTTTTCTATGGGCTGATGCAGCACTGATGACTTCATCTCGGGTCGTTACGTCAATGTAGATTGAAGAGAAACATGAGTGCACTTTGTTTTTCTGTTTCTTTCTAGTATCTGTTTTGTCACTGCAGAGATCACAAATAATTTAATAGTCAAAGTAACATTTAAAAAGATTTGTGATGTGTTGGGGATCAGTTATACTCTTGTCCTCATGGTTAAGAGTGATATATTCCATTCTATGGGACACTTTATTTGCTTCCTTCTTTATGACTTTCCATACTGCTTGGCTGATACTGTTTTGAGCTTATCATTGGCTTTTTTTTTTTTTTTTTTTTTGCCTGTCATATCACTCTTCTGTAGATTTGAATGCATTCCTGTATGTAACTGTTTAGAAGAGGGGGTATGTTGTTGTTTTTCCTGTATTTGAGTAATTCTCTTTACCCCTGCGCTTCATATTTTGATACCTGTTGTTATCTATAGCTTTGCTTTTTTAGTTGTGCCTCTTACTTGTGTTTTGAGACGGAATGCAATTTCAAAGTAATCAGTGAAGATGCTAGATAATTTCTCGAACTTTTTGTTGGTGTCATCTATTTGCAAAACTTCTTCGCACCTTTCTCCTGATGACAGTGAGTTGAATATTTCTATATTGTGTGCCTTAAACTGTCTCGCTGTTACAGTTCTTTTATAGTTCTGGTTGGGCAGTAAGTGGCTTTGGATGGTGACAACTTGAGCTTCGTGATCACTAAGGCTTGTACTTATACATTTTTACATTTTGCAGTACAATTTATATTCACAAATATCTGATCCAAGGCAGTATCAGTAGTTCTTGTGATTCTTGTTGGGGTTGTTATAGTTTGTTTTAAGTTGAAAGTATCTGTGAGGTTAAGCAATAGTTTTATTCTTTTGCTGGTTTCAAGAAAATCAGTGTTGAAGTCCGCACAACGCACTACTGATTTTTTGTCTAGATGAAGCCTGTTTAGTACATATTCATGCTTATTTAGAACTGAGTCAAAACGGGTTTACACAATCGCGTTATGTTATGGGTTGAGTTAGGTGTTGCGAAGCTACCATGCTCAGCCCACTGCAGCTTCAAGGATCAGCTTACGCCGACTCAGCTATAGGAGAGTGAGCCAATAAATTGCTTCCTCCCATGCATATCTCGCGAAAAAACTATAAACATAAAATTAGACAGGTTCGAGTCCTCACCAGACGGCTTTCTTCCCGCAAACCTTTCGCGACTGGAACAGGAAAAGGGGGAAGTGACACTTGTACACAAAGTACGCTCCTCCACATCCCGTAAGGCGACTTGTAGAGTATTAATGCAGATGCAGATATAACGGGCAGAAGCAGCCATACGTGATTCGCGATACTGCCGAAGCATTACTGCTCACCGTCGAAAGCGCTCGAGAATGCCCTATTCAAAATTACGACGATTAGGCTACGCGATAACTTTCCAGGAAATTACTGACGCCTAATAAACCAAACTTCCCAGCAGAAGGTGTAATATCGCCTGATTCCGTATTCTTACAACAACCTTCACCTGATACGAAGCTGGTGAGGCCATTATGAGACATAATGGCGAGCTGTGGGCATGTGTTGCAGAACCAGGTTGTAGTACGGCTTCAGTATTCGCTATAATTATCTGGGAGAAAGCAAAATTTTGGCGTAAGTCCAGGTAGGATCTTTAGTGTGGGATCAATCTAACAGCTACGGTCGCAGGTTCGAATCCTGCCTTGGGCATGGATGTATGTGCTGTCCTTAGGCTAGTTAGTTTTAAGTAGTTCTAAGTTCTAGGGGACTGATGGCCTCGGATGTTAAGTCTCATAGCACTGAGAGCCATTTGAACCATTTGATCAATCTGACAGCCACAACAATGATTCAAGGTGCTTGCGTATTTAACGAACGAAAGCAGAGGAAGCTGTACCTATGTGTTCAATGTGAGTTTGTTCCTAGCTAGGTAGGAAAGGACGCTTACAAGTCCACTTACATCCGTGAAATATGATGTAGCTGAAGCACAATATGAGATAGGATTTTATTTGTGGACTGAATGATGTAACAAATCAATAGCGGAAAACGACCGAGATGTAGCAGTAGGCTGTGCTATAGAATGATAGATAAGAAACCGCAACACAACCAAGATTATCTGAATGACAGCATTAATTAAAAACAAACAAAAACGAGAAACAAGCGTAAAATCAAAGCGTTGTTTGTTTACCGTGTACGTAGCAAACAGTTAACCAAATAAAATTAATGTAGAACAACCATTGACATCTGAGTTCTGCCAAAACGAACTCACTTCTCAGCGCAAAGGCATCACAGAAGAAATAGAATTTCCAACAGAAGACGCAGTGAAGCACATGTCAGAATGTCTGTTCCATTATCATTAGCAAAAGTGAGGACTTCATTAGAGTTCACTGAACACCATAAGAGCATAAAAACTTAACAAAAAAAACATATCGCTTGACTACCAGTTACAAGGCGGAAACAGATTGACCACGTTTCTCACCAGTCGTGTTGTTGATGTCTTCAGTTCGAAAACTGGTTTGATGTAACTCTATATGCCAGTTTATCTTGTGCAAGCCTCTTTATCTATGGATAACTACTGCAGCCAGCATCCACTATTTCCTGTTGTCCAGCCTTGGACTTCACCTACAATTTTCACCCTCCACACTTTTCTCCATCACTAAAATTACTATATGTTGACGCCTCAGCACGCGATTTATCAGCCTATCCCCTTCATTTCGGCTAATTTTGTAAGAAAATCCTTTTCTTCCCAATTTGATGCTGCACCTTTTCATTAGTTACTCTGTCTATCCATGTAATTATCGAGTTTCGAAACTTCCATTTATCTCTTGTATGCACAGGTTCGCAGGTTTCGCTTTCATACAAGGCTACACTGCATTCCATTACCCTTGTCAAGTTGTATCGAAAGTTTGTGCATTGCACTACAATGACAGGTATAAAAGGCCTGTCGACAAATTTTTCAAGTTATTTTAAATTTGTGGTAGTGTGGTTATTACATGAAAAATGTTGTTGTCGCCTTCAGTCCAGAGACTGGTTTGATGCAGCTCTCTATGCTACTCTATCCTGTTCAAGCTTCTTCATCTCCCAGTACCTACTGCAACCTACATCCTTCTGAATCTGTTTACTGTATTCATCTCCTGGTCTCCCTCTACGATTTTTACCCTCCGCTCTGCCCTCCATCACTAAATTGGTGATCCCTTGATGCCTCAAATATGTCCTACCAACCGATCCCTTCTTCTAGTCAAGTTGTGCCACAAACTCCTCTTCTCCCCAATTCTATTCAATACCTCCTCATTGGTTATGTGATTTACCCATGTAATCTTCAGCATTCGTCTGTAGCACCACGTTTCGTAAGCTTCTATTCTCTTTTTGTCTAAACTATTTATCGTCTACATTTCACTTCCATACGTGGTTACACTCCATACAAATACTTTCAGAAAAGACTTCCTGACAATTAAATCTATACTCGACATTAACAAATTTCTCTTCTTCAGAAACGATTTCATTGCCATTGCCAGTCTACATTTTATATCCTCTCTCCTTCGACCATCATCAATTATTTTGCTCACCAAATAGCAAAACTCCTTCACTACTATAAGCGCCTCATTTCCTAATCTAATACCCTCAGCATCACCCGATTTAATTTGACTACATTCCATTATCCTTGTTTTGCTTTTGTTGATGTTCATCTTACATCCTCCTTTCAAGATACTGTCCATTCCGTTCAGCAGCTCTTCGAGGTCCTTTGCTCTCTCTGACAGAATTACAATGTAGTCGGTGAACCTCAAAGTTTTTATTTCTTCTCCATGGATTTTAATACCCACTCCGAATTTTTCTTTTGTTTCCTTCACTGCTTGCTCAATATACAGATTGAATAACATTGGGGATAGGCTACAACTCTGTCTCACTCCTTTCCCAACCACTGCTTCCCTTTCATGCCCCTCGACTCTTATAACTACCATCTGGTTTCTGTACAAATTGTAAATAGCCTTTTGCTCCCAATATTTTACCCCCACCACCTTCAGAATTTGAAAGAGAGTATTCCAGTCAGCATTGTCAAAAGATTTCTCTAAGTCTACAAATGCTAGAAATGTTGGTTTGCCTTAATCTATTTTCTAAGTAAGTCGTAGGGTCAGTATTGCCTCACGTGTTCCAATATTTCTATGGAATCCACACTGATCTTCCCCGTGGTCGGGTTCTACCAGTTTTTCCACTCATCTGTAAGGAATTCATGTTAGTATTTTGCAGCCGTGGCTTATTAAACTGATAGTTTGGTAAAATATATCTAAAAACAAAGATGATGTGACTTACCAAATGAAAGTGCTGGCAGGTCGACAGACACACAAACAAACACAAACATACACACAAAATTCAAGCTTTCACAACAAACTGTTGCCTCATCAGGAAAGAGGGAAGGAGAGGGAAAGACGAAAGGATGTGGGTTTTAAGGGAGAGTGTAAGGAGTCATTCCAATCCCGGGAGCGGAAAGACTTACCTTAGGGGGAAAAAAGGACGGGTTACCCGTCAACTCCTATCCTTAATAAAAGTCCTCAATCTTTCCTGCCCCACATCCACACCGGCTATTCAGAGCATCCTCCTACACAAATTAGAACAGCATGCCACCCTCCACCTCAAAAAACTATCCAATCTCCTGGTTTCCCACCTCCAGAAAGGCAACTCACTCACCCTTCACAACCTTTGCAGCAAATCTCAACCACCTCTCATTGCACACAAACCCAGTCTCTCCCATCTACTCAATCTCCCACTTCCAGCTCCACTCCCTCCAAACCTCAAAATTCCAGTCCACACAATCTGGTACCACAACACCCTAATTCAGTAGTTAAACTTTCCTCCAAACCTCTCTCCCATTCCGAAACCTCTGTCCTATCCAAAGGCCTCACCTTCAGCCCCACTCCCTGATTCAACCAAACAGCCCTCGTCAAAGATTTACTGTCCTACACTCGTACTCTCTGCTGGAAGTATCACTTTGCCACGAAGAAAAATGATCCTAATCCTACCCCTAATGATCCAACTCCCCAAGACACTATCCAAATTGAACCCTTCCTGGAACAGTTCCGTCCTCCGTCACAGCAGGACCCACCTCCTCTTCCTCAAAATCACCCTCTCCAAATCTTCCAGGAATTTCTGACATCCAGCCTTGCCTCTCAATCCTTCTTAAAAAACCTTAATCCTACTCCCAACATCACCACTGCTGAAGCCCAGGCTATCCGTGATCTGAAGGCCGACCGGTCCATCGTCATTCTTCCGGCGGACAAGGGTTCCAAGACCGTGGTACTTGATCATCGGGAGTGTGTGGCTGAGGGACTGCATCAGCTTTCAGACAACACCACATACAAAGTTTGCCAAGGTAATCCCATTCCTGATGTCCAGGCGGAGCTTCAAGGAATCCTCAGAACCTTAGTCCCCCTACAAAACCTTTCACCTGACTCCATCAACCTCCTGACCCCACCGACACCCCGCACCCCTACCTTCTACCTTCTTCCTAAAATTCACAAACCCAATCATCCCGGCCGCCCCATTGTAGCTGGTTACCAAGCCCCCACATAACGTATCTCTGCCTACGTAGATCAACACCTTCAACCCATTACATGCAGTCTCCCATCCTTCATCAAAGACACCAACCACTTTCTCGAACGCCTGGAATCCTTACCCAACCCATTACCCCCAGAAACCATCCTTGTAACCATTGATGCCACTTCCTTATACACAAATATCCCGCACGTCCAGGGCCTCGCTGCGATGGAGCACTTCCTTTCACGCCGATCACCTGCCACCCTACCTAAAACCTCTTTCCTCATTACCTTAGCCAGCTTCATCCTGACCCACAACTTCTTCACTTTTGAAGACCAGACATACCAACAATTAAAGGGAACAGCCATGGGTACCAGGATGGCCCCTTTGTACGCCAACCTATTCATGGGTCACTTAGAGGAAGCCTTCTTGGTTACCCAGGCCTGCCAACCCAAAGTTTGGTACAGATTTATTGATGACATCTTCATGATCTGGACTCACAGTGAAGAAGAACTCCAGAATTTCCTCTCCAACCTCAACTCCTTTGGTTCCATCAGATTCACCTGGTCCTACTCCAGATCCCATGCCACTTTCCTTGATGTTGACCTCCACCTGTCCAATGGCCAGCTTCACACATCCGTCCACATCAAACCCACCAACAAGCAACAGTACCACCATTACGACAGCTGCCACCCATTCCTTATCAAACGATCCCTTCCCTACAGCCTAGGTCTTTGTGGCAAACGAATCTGCTCCAGTCCGGAATCCCTGAAGCATTAGACCAACAACCTGACTACAGCTTTCGCATCCCGCGACTACCCTCCCGACCTGGTACAGAAGCAAATAACCAGAGCCACTTCCTCATCCTCTCAAACCCAGAACCTCCCACAGAAGAACCATAAAAGTGCCCCACTTGTGACAGGATACTTTCCGGGACTGGATCAGATTCTGAATGTGGCTCTCCAGCAGGGATACAACTTCCTCAAATCCTGCCCTGAAATGAGATCCATCCTTCATGAAATCCTCCCCACTCCACCAAGAGTGTCTTTCCGCCGTCCACCTAACCTTCGTAACCTCTTAGTTCATCCCTATGAAATCCCCAAACCACCTTCCCTACCCTCTGGCTCCTACCCTTGTAACCGCCCCCGGTGTAAAACATGTCCCATGCACCCTCCCACCACCACCTACTCCAGTCCTGTAACCCGGAAGGTGTACACGATCAAAGGCAGAGCCACGTGTGAAAGCACGCACGTGATCTGCCAACTGACCTGCCTACACTGTGATGCATTCTATGTGGGAATGACCAGCAAAAAACTGTCCATTCGCATGAATGGACACAGGCAGACAGTGTTTGTTGGTAATGAGGATCACCCTGTGGCTAAACATGCCTTGGTTCACGGCCAGCACATCTTGGTGCAGTGTTACACCGTCCGGGTTATCTGGATACTTCCCACTAACACCAACCTATCTGAACTCCGGAGATGGGAACTTGCTCTTCAATATATCCTCTCTTCCCGTTATCCACCGGGCCTCAAACTCCGCTAATATCAAGTTGCCGCCACTCATACCTCACCTGTCATTCAACAACATCTTTGCCTCTGCACTTCTGCCTCAACTGACATCTCTGCCGAAACTCTTTGTCTTTAAATATGTCTGCTTGTGTCTGTATATGTGTGGATGGATATGTGTGTGTGTGCGAGTGTACACCCGTCCTTTTTTCCCCCTAAGGTAACTCTTTCCGCTCCCGGGATTGGAATGACTCCTTACCCTCTCCCTTAAAACCCACATCCTTTTGTCTTTCCCTCTCCTTCCCTCTTTCCTGATGAGGCAGCAGTTTGTTGCGAAAGCTTGAATTTTGTGTGTATGTTTGTGTTTGTTTGTGTGTCTGTCGACCTGCCAGCACTTTCATTTGGTAAGTCACATCATCTTTGTTTTTAGATATATTTTTCCTACGTGGAATGTTTCCCTCTATTATAATGATAGTTTGGTAAGTTTCACATCTGTCAACACCTGCTTTCTTTGGGACTGGAATTATTATATTCTTCTTGAAGTCTGAGGGTATTTTGCCTGTCTCATACATCTTGCTCACCTGATGGTAGAGTTATATCAGGGCAGGCTCTCCCAAGGGTATCAGTAGTTCTAATGGAATGTTGTCTACTCCCGGGGCCTTGTTTCAACTTAGGTCTTTCAGTGCTCTGTCAAACTCTTCGTGCAGTATCATATCTCCCATTTCATCTTCATCTACATCCTCTTCCATTTCCATAATATTGTCCTCAAGAACATCGCCCTTGTATAGACCCTCTACATATTCCTTCCACCTTTGTGCTTTCCCTTCTTTGCTTAGAACTGAGTCTCCAGCTGAGCTCTTGACATTCATGCAAGTGGTGTTCTGTTCTCCAAACGTCTCTTTAATTTTCTTGTAGGCAGTATCTATCTTACCCCTAGTGATATACGCCTCTACATTCTTACATTTGTCCTCTAACTATCCCTGCTTAGCCATTTTGCACTTCCTGTCGATCTTATTTTTGAGACATTTGTATTCCTTTCGCCTGCTTTACTGCATTTTTGTATTTTCTCCTTTCATCAATTAAATTCAGCATCTCTTCTGTTACCTAAGGATTTCTATTAGCCCTTGTCATTTTACCTACTTGATCCTCCACTGCCTTCACTATTTCATCTCTCAAAGCTACCTATTCTTTTTCTACTGTACTTCTTTCCCCCATTCTTGTCAATCGTTCCCTAGTGCTCTCCTTGAAACTCTCTACAACCTCTGGTTCTGTCAGTTTATCCAGGTCCCATCTCCTTAAATTCCCACCTTTTTGCAGTTTCTTCAGTTTTAATCCACAGTTCATAACCAATACATTGTGGTCAGAGTCCACATCTGCCCCTGGTAATATCTTACAATTTAAAACCTGTTTCCTAAATCTCTGTCTTTTCATTATATAATCTATCTGAAACCTTTCAGTATCTCTTCCATGTATACAACCTTCTTTTATAATTTTTGAAGCAAGTGTTAGCTAAAGTTATGCTCTGTGCAAAATTCTACCAGGCGGCTTCCTGTTTCATTCCTTACTCCCATTCCATATTCACCTACTATGTTTCCTTCTCTTCCTTTTCCTACTATCAAATTCCAGTCACCCTTGACTATTAAATTTTCATCTCCCTTCACTATCTGAATAATTTCTTTTATCTCATCATACATTTTATCAATCTCAGCGTCATCTGCGGAGCTAGTTGGCATATAAAATTGTACTACTGTAGTAGGCATGGGCTTTGTATGTATCTTGGCCATAATAATGCATTCACTATGCTGTTTGTAGTAGCTTACCCGCATTCCTATTTTTTTGATTCATTATTAAACCTACTCTTGCATTACCCCTATTTGATTTTGTATTTATAACCCGGTATTCACCTAACCAGAAGTCTTGTTCCTCCTGCCACCGAACTTAACTAATTCTCACTATATCTAACTTTAACCTATCCATTTCCCTGTTTAAATTTTCTAACCTACCTGCCCAATTAAGGGATCTGACATTCCACGCTCTGACCCGTAGAATGCCCTCCTGAGTAGTCCCCGCCCGGAGATCTGAATGGGGGACTATTTTACCTCCAGAATATTTTACCCAAGAGGACGCCATCATCATTTAACCATACAGTAAAGCTGCATGCCATAAGGTAAAATTATGGCTGTAGTTTCCCCTTGCTTTCAGCCATTCGGAGTACCAGCACAGCAAGGCCGTTTTGGTTAGTGTTACAGGGCCAGATCAGTGAGTCATCCAGACTGTTTCGCCTGCAACTACTGAAAAGGCTACTGCTCCTCTTCAGGAACCACACATTTGTCTGATCTCTCAACAGATACTCTTCCATTGTGGTTGCACCTACGGTATGGCTATCTGCATCGCTGAGGCACGCAAGCCTTCCTGGGCGTTTTCCCAAAAAAACATGTAATGAGAGTGGCTGCCATAGGATCAATAGATGGACTACATATGCTAACTAGGGTCTTGCTATAGCCTCCTTGTGCTAGCATCAGCCCAGTTGCTGCATGTAATGCTTCTAGTTCCTTTTTCATTTCTCTGCTAGCCTGGCTCCACTGTGTTTCATCCTGAATTAATTCAGCTACCTGATTTTTCGAAACTTCAGTGGCTTCACTTGGAATTACTGAATGCGTTTCTGGTCACTCCATAACCTCCTTTTTGAACTACACTTGACAACAAGTGGGATCCCTTTATACCAACACAATACCAATAAGCAAAAATAACTATATTAATCTTTTTTCTGTATCATGGCCCACAGAGACTACCTGCACCACCATACTTCATAGCCAGATCTCTACAATTCCACATTTTACTGACACTGCCTTAGTACATGGTAACTCATGCCCTGATAAATTACAAGATTGCCATGGAGTCAGTTATAAATATTCTTCCCTACAGTTATCTGTGAACTGTGATAGTCTGCAGGTACTTGTGGTCTATACAATGCCACTTTCAAGTTACTATGCAGATCCTTCCAACTCAGCATGGCCCCAAAACATAAGAAAAAGAAAAAAGGCCAACAAAAACTGGTTTACCCAATGCACCGCATGATGACAAGTGCTGATGGCTGCTCGTTTACAAGTGTGGCTCATCGATGGCAGTGACAGCTGATGTCAGTACCTCAGGTGCCCAACGTGTAGGACTGTAATTTCTCCCAGCACCAGGCAGCATGTAAGAGCCACTCTGTGACATGAATGTAGTGTGGCAGAAACACTGCTGATGTTAATGTTAAGTGTCAGCTCCCTTTCTTGACACCATGACTCAAGAGTGAAGAGCGGAAGTGAGTGATGCTGGAGAGCTAATGAAACATCATTCAGTTAACAATCATTTATTGGTTGGTTGGTTGGTTTTTTGGGGAAGGAGACCAGACAGTGAGGTCATTGGTCTCATCGGATTAGGGAAGGACGGGGAAGGAAGTCGGCCGTGCCCTTTGAAAGGAACCATCCCGGCATTTGGCTGGAGTGATTTAGCGAAATCACGGAAAACCTAAATCAGGATGGCCAGACGTGGGATTGAACTGTCGTCCTCCCGAATGCGAGTCCAGTGTCTAACCACTGCGCCACCTCGCTCGGTCATTTAGTGGCAAAAGTTATATGTTCATACCATCTTCTCAGTGCCACCTAATAGCAACCATGCTGAGACCATGTTGCTTGAAAGCTTAAGGTAGTATGTCAGTGCCCGGCAAGGAACTTGCTAAGTGCTGATATTACCTGAGGTCAGTGCCATACCCCTTAGGAAGGTGTGGCAGTCTTGCATCTATACAGCTCAGCGCAGCTGTGGGTGTCTGTTGGGTGCTGTCAATGAGAGAAACTGGGCCTAAGCTTGCTTCCAGAATGCTGCATACCCTTGCAGTCCATTGTCGAGATGGCATGAAAGTAGAGCACTTATCAGTAACATATGGTACCAGTATACACCCAATAAGGTGGTACTTGTATTGCCCCAGTAGTGGCATCACAGGCACTCAACACCCAAGTTGAACAGCCTGCAGGTGGGCAGGTCATTTATTCATCCATAGAAGATCAGCCTGGCCACCATCCTCATTGTTGTGATAGGAAGGATTGCGGCTTGGCAAATAAGAAGTTCTCTCCACAGGAAGACAGCTGTGGACTTGTAGCAGTGGACTCCAAGGTGTCTGCAACTTGTAGAAACTTGCTGGATTCATCAGGGCATCCTACAAAATAATAGAGCTGTTCTTTTACTGGTATCCATTATGCATAAGGAATGCCTCACTTTGAGAATGAACCTGAGGAATGCAGAGGTTTTATAGCAAGTGATGACATGATTTCCCCCTCCCATCGCCCACCACAGATACACTGGTGTCTAAATGTGGTGTTGTTTTCTGAGCCTATCAGCACTCTCAGCTCCTCTAGTGTTCAACTTCAGGTTTACAAAACATTCCTTTGTGCAAAGACATCCTGGAGGAGGTGGAAGTTAGTGTTTAACATCTCATCGACAATGAGGTTATTAGAGATGGTGCAAAAACTCAAGATTAGGGAAGGATGGGGAAGGAAAGTAGCTGTGCACTTTTGAAGGAACCATCACAGCATTTGCCTTAAGCAGTTTAGGGAAACGACAGAAAACGTAAATCAGGATGACTGGACACAGGTTTGAACCGTTGTCCTGAATGCGAGTCCAGTGTGCTAACCACTGTGCTACCACACTTGGTCAAAGGCATCCAGAAAGGCATCTTATGACATCTCTTGGTGAAGCTACTACATTTAACCTCATTACAGTAGAGTGTTCTGTCTGCCCTGCGCTGCTGTCAAAGTGCTGCATCTGTTGTTGTTGGCTTCCATTTAACAAAGTCTGATGAAATGAGCTTCCAGCTTGTTTGTACTTTTGGCCTCTTGCATTGACATTCGGTTACAACACCACTGAGTAGCTGGTAGACTCGCCTCACTTTGCGATGTCTCACATAGTTTCAAACAAAATTTTATTCCTGCACTTACTTACTATTCTACTGTGCAGCACTATGATGTCACAATATTCTAAAAACTCTGTAAAACATGTCAACAATGTGAACAGTGTGACATTTACTTCAATTGTCTAGAACCTAGCAGAGGTTACATACAAGAAAAAACACAGTTAGACTGAAACCAATTACTTTACCAAATCTATGATGTCAAAATATTTTAAAGTGCATTGGAAAATGTAATGTTTATGTTGTAACAGTGTCTGAATACAGGAAGTGTCTATTCTATCTGGGCAGCTACATTTTGGGAAACTATGGCTCTGTTTTCTGTATCTCTATGTACATGCAGAATAAGGACATGCGGAATAAGGAAGGTAGTAAATTTTTTCTTGTTGAGTTCGTATTATAGTGTATGTCTACCGAGGTAGCAGTGATACATGCGAGTTGAATACAGTAAAGTACCATCATGCCTAAAGTACCATCACACACACACACACACACACACACACACACACACACACAAAATTGACAAAATAAGTTGCTTTGTTACACTATAACACTTAGAATGCAGAATGATGTGAGCTGTTTAAAACACACACTATGAGAAAGAGAACCAGAGATGGTAACAGATAGAGATGTGACATTTCCAAAGGCAGCATCAAAGTCAATACCTCAGAAATAAAATAAAATGACTTACCATTTCTTGTGAGACATCTCCCACTTAGCTAGCACAATAAAGCTCAAAAGAATTAAAAATTGCTATATCTAAACTGTCTGTATTTTTATATAAGTTGTATTATATGTAATATTTTGCACACTTTGCAAGTACAATGAGTCATTAAATGTGCCTAACATCTAACACAAGATGTTCTCTGTAAGCCCACTCCCCATTGCCATGGACACTAAACAAATGTTGTACCACATATCAAGTTGATGTTATTCTATATAAAGTACAGATAGGTACTAAATGAAATATAAAACAGTACAAAGTTCTATATCTATGGATCACATCAATATACAGTCTCTTAAGTGAGAATACAGCACCCACGAGCATGCAGAAGTACCACAACACAACATGGCATGTGGGGTGTCACATTGGCCTGCTGGAATTGTCCAATTCCGTCGGAATGCACAGTGGACATAAATGGATGCATGTGATCAGACAGGGTGTTAACATATATGTTGTATCTAGACATATCAGGAGTTCCATAACACTCCAACTACACACACCCCACACCATTACACAGCCTCCACCACCTTGAACAGTCCCCTGCTGGCATGCAGGGCCCATGGATTCATGAGGTTGTCTCCATACATGTACACATCCAGCCTCTCAATACAATTTGAAATGCGACTCACCCAACCAGGCAACATATTTCCATTCATCAAGAGCCCAATGTCAGTGTTTCCTGATGTTTATGGTACACTCATGAAATGATCATATGGGAAAATCCCACTTCATTGGTACCTCGGAGATGCTGTGTCACATCACTCGTGCACCAACTATGACACCACATTCAAACTCACTTAAATCTTGTTAACCGGCCATTGTAACAGCAGTGACTAATCTTACAACTGCACCAGACACTTGTTGTCTTACATAGGCACTGGGGACCACAGTGCCATATTCTGCCTGTTAACATACCTCTGTATTTTAATACACAGTTTCTTTGGTGCTTCAGTGTATATGTACAGAATATTACTCAAGGTTTGTAATTTTGTAAAATAAATGTATATTGTTACATAGCTATAAGATCAAGAAAAGATTTAAACAGGAATATTAATGTTCTGTAAAATTTATAAATTTGTACTTAGCTCATTCTTATCCTGGACCCTTCAGTTATTTACTTGGAAACAAAATCATTGTCTATACTGGTCACAAAGCTCTATGTAATATCCAAGAGTGCAAATTATGCCACAGTAGAATTACAAGGTGTGTGGCCTGTTTGCAATAGTTTTATTGCCCTGTGAAATACATGAAAGGAAAATAGAATGTTATTGTAGATGTTTAATTAGGTTACCAGTGGGGGTATGAAGATCAGAATGGTATTGAAGAAGTAGAGAGAAGTTACAAAATAATGTACAAAAATTGTGTAAAGGATGAAAAGGATATTAGAAAAATTTATGACCAATTTTGAAGAAATCAGAATCATAATGAAAATCGGAAACAGGTAAAAAGCTATTTAGGATGGAAGGGATATGAAAAATCCAGCAGTTTTATTAAATATATAAGGCAATTTTGTTTTGAAGACATAGTCCAGATGGTAATGGTGAGGTAATTCATGGGCCAGAACAATATACTGAAACTCTAATAAAATACACACATGAAAGTTTTAGACATTGTGCATCATTGAAGCACATTCAATAGTTTCAAGAAAATGTATACAACATTGCTAAGAGATTCAGAAAGTGCTTAGCTACTTGTGACAGCTGCCAGCTTGTAAAAGTCTTCAATCAAACATGTAAGGGATATTTACAGGGTGTTACTCCAAAAAGGCTGATGAATTTAGTAGGCATTAACTTGTTTGGGCAACTAACCAAAGCAAAAGGGGCATACAGATACATATATTTGGAATGGTGGATTTATTTTCTAAGTTCATAACATCCTTTAAAGACATCCTTTAAAGAAAGCAACAAATAAGAAAATCATATGAAAGATCATTCAGAACTATTTCAAAAGCTTAGCTGACAATTCTTTCTAATAATGGGAGTCCATTCAATTTTAAAACATATAAAAATCTTGTCAATGAGAAAAACATAAAAGATATATTGGTTGAGTCAGACTATTGTTTGGAATCAACTCCAAAGTTGACTGTTTCATGCCGGTTAGAAAACTTCTGGCATATTAAAATCCCATAATCTTTCAGTTTGCATTACGATAAAAAAATCAGATTGGTTAAGAAAATTTTGTGCCTTTGTTATTTAGAAACGCAGTATCTCCATAGGAAAAAAGCACCTTTTTGTTACACTTTTAGATGATGGGCATAGAATACCTGTCATTTTTGGTCAACTTAAATTTAGGAGGGATGGAAAATTAACTAGCTATTTTTGGAAGTTTTCATTGTTAGCACAAACTGTACATGGTACACAAGGTGCCAATAATACTCCCTTTTTCATTAACTACAGAAAGGAAAATATCAGTATTACTTCTTCACATTTTGAGCGTGATGACAATATCTACACTACTGCTCAAATTATTGAGTGCCCTGATACTACATGCGTACATCTTCCACCAAACAATAAACCACAAAGCAATGTTTTCCAGTTCTTTGTCATATGTAGAACTGTTTTTTTTATCAGCCATCTTTTCTGTTGCAGGTGCTCAAACATGGCAACTGAAAGCATAGAAAAAGCTCTCCAAACAATATGTCAAGGAAACCAAAAGTTTACCTTCAGTATTTATAAGGTCAGTAAGTGACTATAGACTTGAATGATTTTAGTTGTGGCATTAATATCTGTGTAAAGAAAGTCCTAATGTTGTTAAGTAAAACTTATTTCCTGTTGGTATGAGACAAATTTTCATCAGATTAAATAATGTAGACAGCAGCTAAAAAATGTAAAAAAAAACTGCTTTAGTTATCCATTTAAACTTGTTGGATGGAAACATGTTATCTTACAGGATTACATGTTTTTATAATGACTTACTTTCTGCTGTTAGTGTTGTACAGTATTTGCAGAACATCAAGAACACAATATTCAGCAAGATTCATTGCAATAGGGCTTTGATCCCAACAGGTCATCCTTGTTTGGTTTTGAGCAATTTCTCAAAATAACTTCTGGTGAATCCTGATGTTCTTTCCTTAATAAAGAAACAGACATGTCCATCTAACATCTTTGCTAAAATTATAGCTAATAACTCCATTGTCATTAATATACTTTCCTTCATTTGTTTTTCTAACTAGCATTGTTGATGGTTTGCCATTCATTTACTCCATACAATGTATTTCAATGCTAAGAAACATCTCTGTGTCATCAGTAAACATACAGAGGTTCCACATGAAGCCTCCCTGAGTTCCAGATCAGATTTAAAAAAGGAACCATGAGATGTAGACATTTAGGTCTACAGTTTATAACATCATGTAAAGTAACTCAAAAAGTTTTGTACGAAAAAAATTAATCCACTTCTGCATGGCCTCCTTTCATAACTTGTAAAATGTTTAGACAATATTCTGTCTCAACCCAAGTGTGCACAAGCATGTCTGGAGTGATGGAGGCTATTGATTAGATTAGATTAGATTAGATTAGATTAGATTAGATTAATACTAGTTCCATGGATCATGAATACGATATTTCGTAATGATGTGGAACGAGTTGAATTTTCCAATACATGACATAATCAGGTTAATTTAACAACATACTTAAGTTAATATAACTACTTTTTTTGTGTTTTTTATTTTTATTTTTTTATTTTTTTTTATTTTTTTAATATTTTTTTTCTTAATTTATATCTAAAAATTCCTCTATGGAGTAGAAGGAGTTGTCATTCAGAAATTCTTTTAATTTCTTCTTAAATACTTGTTGGTTATCTGTCAGACTTTTGATACTATTTGGTAAGTGACCAAAGACTTTAGTGCCAGTATAATCCACAGTTCTTCTGTAGATATCACCAAGGTCACATACAGACAAGACATATGCAAAGCCTTTCCTGAAACCCCACAAGAAGAAGTTCACAGGGACTATGGAGACTTTTGTAGCCCCTTGGTTGGTCCATCACATCATATCCATCTCTGTGGAAGTTGTTGGTCCAGACACCTACAAACATATAAACTCCAGTGTGTTGGTGTACAATCACATTTGGCTGAAGGGGAAAAGCTGCCAGACAGTAAATTGTTGAAGGTTTACTGGTTGCTTGATGAAAAAGGCTAGTCCAGTTGTATTGTCTTCAATCAGCAAATAAGATAGTTTCACCTTTCTGCTGTCTCTGGCAGGTTCCCGAAAACAGTGGACTGGATGCAAATGTTGGGTTGATTAAACCTTCCCACATGTGTCGAAGATAGCATGATCAGAGAAAATGAGATTCCATAGATACCTGGGTTTTGCGCAGTCAGGTCCAACATCTCCAAAGCAAATTCATGGCAATGTTGCAAGAGATTTTTCTTCACTGATTGCACAATTTGAACATTTTAAGCATGCAAACAAAGTCATTTATGCAGTACATAGTGGATTGTTGAGCATTGGACGCTTAGTTCCTGTGATGGTCAATGAACTGACTTTGATGGGTTTCATTGGTTGGTCTTTATGATCTCCTCTATCATCTTATCAAATGTGTATTTTCTGTCAGAAATGACTGTCTGTTTACGCTTCAGCAGCTAATTACTTGTCATACCAAGCATTAATTGTCTTAGTGTCTGGTGGGTCCCTTTGAAATTCACTTTGAAAAGAACTTTGAACAGCAATGGGTGATTTCTTTTCCATTTACCATACATGCAGTGGACTCTGTTGAGGTATAGTTGTTTGTGGTAGTTGTTTAGTATCTGAAAGGAATCAAAAGACATCATTTAGAAACAAATCTATGCAAAAAGTTTTGAGTTTCTTTACATGATGCCACCAACTGCAGGTATCTGTGTCTCATAGATTTTTGTAATTGCATTTGGAATTCAGGAAAATGTCACATGGACACCCATACAACAAGGGACATCAGGTAGAACACATGTTTTTTTGGTTGTTATGTGGTCTTCAGTCTGAAGGCTGATTTGATGGAGCTCTCCACAATACTGTAGCCTTTGCAAGCCTCTTCATCTCCAAAAAATAAATGCACTCTACATCTGTTTGAATCTGCTTACTGTATTTAAATCTTGGTCTCCTTCTAATATTTTATCAGCAGTTAGTCGGTTTTGTGTGTCTACATAGCGGAAATTACTGCAGGCTCCCATGATGCCTAGCAGGTGAGATTGATACCATACTTCAGCGCAACATTATTCAGTACCTCCCCTTCAGTCTTATGTCCTGAGTGTGGAGCATCTGCTTCGTGGAGCCCATTAAATTATAGGGAATGCAGTAAGATCTGATCTATCTTTGTGAACTATATGCAAACCATTGTGGTACCATGAGTGTAGCCCTTAGAGACTGAAATCCCCAACTGTGTTAGATTAACTTTATGTCCGGTAACTCAAGTTCATTTATTTGTATTTTGTATTTACTTTACTCACTATGTTAGATTAGCTTTACTTATGGTACCTCAAGTTTATTTATTTTTATTCTGTATTTTCCTTTGATCATGATATTTGATTAGAAATACTCACAGTACCCCCAGGTTCATTTATTTGTATTTGCATATTTTTTTCATCACTGTGTCAGATTTGCACTCTTTACTATACCTGATGATCATTAACAATGTTTCTCGTGTTGTCTTAAAGAATTGTGTAAACTGATTCCACTGCACATGGATGGTGGGCACCCCTTGTGTGCATTCGTAATGCCTTCAGGAGTGGTGAGGATTACCAGATAGACTCAACTGAGAATTTTCGTTCATAGACATTTTTGTGTCAATGCATTCTGCAATTAATTGTGCATGTTGACGTCGCAATAAACGAACTGTTTTGAATTCACATCTTTTTTGTTATATTCTTCTCATACTTTACCTGTCTGTTTTATCCTCCAGCCTAGCAAACTGATGGTATCCACCTGTCTTGTTCATTGAGAAACTAATTCCGACACTGCTGACCCCCAAATGAACCACCCCCTCTCTTGACCAAGCTCCGCACTAGGCTGCATTGAATGGCTGCTGATATCAAGTTCCCCCACCACCCAGCTGGCACTCGACACACTTGGTTCCATGCACAATTCAGCACACTACTCTGTCATTCCAGTGTTAACACAGTGTATGAAACATCATATTCCAGGGCAAGTCCATTCCCAGCTTACCGCTACCTTCAGCTTCAGTCCCAGGCATCAACCAAACCCACCTTCCCCTGATTAACAGATGCATATGGTCAGGTTTCACACATTCCTCAGCCACTGGGTGCAGCTCACAGGGACTGCCACTGCTCCAGTGCACCTCCATCTCCGCAGACAGCCCACACCACAATCCACCTGATATCTTTAGACTCCCATGACCTTCTGGCAGTGGTTTGCTTCCATAGAGGCAATATTTGGAGGCTCCTCAATCATCATCAACTCAACACCATTTGCCAAATCAGCTGTGCAGTTTGAACCTTTGGTCACCACAGAGGCATGTGACACCATCATGGCATCTAGATGATTTGGTACCCGGAAAGAGCAGCTGATAGCTGGTTGATCCCATAAAAAATGCAGTACCCACGTGAACTATTTTCATCAGGATATAGCGAAATAAGTGCTGTATCATTGTGAGAGATACAGAGGAAAGTGAGTGAGCCAGTACTTACCCCAGTTCACTACTACCAGTGCCATGTCATCATTAAATGCCTGTACATAGCATACAAAGGATTGCTCCATAACCTAAGGGTGTAAGTAAAAAATTGAAATAATTTTTCCAAACTTTGTCAGTGTATGCTGCAGTATATTAATGTTAACATTGTGAAGTCTCAGAATGATCAAATGAATATGTTTTACTAAATATATTATTTTAGGAAAAAAATAAGAAGTGTTAAATAATGAAGCTAGAAAGCTAAAAATTATTCGTAATGTGCAAATATATGTCACAATCAAAAGTTACTAGTCTCAACTTGATCTGAGCACTGTTTTGTTCAAAATTGGTGTTTTTATGAAAATTTGGAGGCCCTAAATTTTAGACTCAGAAAGATGAAAATTCATATGTAGCTGCAATTTGACATTAAAAACATTAACTAGGTTACACCAAGAAGCTATCTGTATTAGTTTTCAAGTCTTTACTAAAAAAACATATCTGGAACAAAAATGTCACTATTCATAATAGATAGAATATCATTTGTATTTGTCACAGAAAGTATTAATTATAACACTCAAAATGAAAATTCATATGTAGCTGCAGTTTGACATAAAAACATTAACTAGGTTACACCAAGAAGCTATCTGTATTAGTTTTCAAGTCTTTACTAAAAAAACAAATCTGGAACAAAAATGTCACTATTCATAATAGATAGAATATCATTTGTATTTGTCACAGAAAGTATTAATTATAGCACTCAATTACATTGATGAAATAATACAGCTGTACCAAGTTTCAAGACTTTAGTGTAGATAACAATCATTACATGGAATCTTAAAGTGGCAGTTAAGAGTTCATGTACTATTATCAGTTCCATTCTAAAAATTCTAGCTGGCAAAATTTGAATGCAGGAAGCTAAAACTGATTCAGTAACTAAAGCAAACTTAAATTATATAAAAACTAAGAAGATTGTAAATTGTTAAACAACAGAGTTATTAATATGTGTCTGAGAAAAGGGCCATTTAGATGCTGCTACCTGTGCCTAGAGTGGTTGATAGCAGATATTTGGCAGTCCGCTGTGCCCGTATATAAATACAGCCCCAGAGGCAGTAAGAAGAAAGACTTTGCTCTGGGATATCAATCTGCATGTGTCAGTCAAATGCCTGTGTCTGTTGTACCTCATATGACGTCACAGACAGGCAGCTAGCAAATGCGTTTTTGATATAAGTAGGAAGTGAACTCATGAGGATTGTACACTGTCCTGGATTGCTTAGATTTCATGGAAGTAACTTTTTGTGTGCTGCCTGTAATGTTGACACAACAGTGTGGCAAGTGGCAAGATTATTTTCCAGTTTTAAGGCAATTGATGATTAGAAGTCAGGGTGATAGACAATATTTCTTGGAGCTTCCTATAGAGACCTTCTATGAACTGTTTATAGTGCTGTTTCTAGTAGGGACATTATTATTATTATTGCTATCATTATCAGAATAAATATTATTATATTTTGTGCGTGTGAACTTTTACTGAATATATTAATCAGTTACAATCAAAACTCTTATTTGTAGTCATAGTTCCTGATCCCACTGATTAAATAGCAAATAGAAACATTTTCTTTCAGTGAGTATGAAGAGTAATGTGGACTTGCAGTCTGGAAATTATGGTCAGTACATTCTCCATTGCTTTCTGGCTGACGGCAGAAATAGTTTTCAAGCTCTTGTAAAAGGTCAAGGAGATTAGTTAATTTACACTCCACTCAACAAGGTAAATGCGCTGAGATCCAGCTCTCACAACACTTCCACCTCTCCTGTACACCTGCTGGGCCTATGATCATTCCCAACATGCTGCTACTTGTGAACTGACTTGGATTTCTGCCTGTCGAAGACTGCACAGCATTAGTTGCACGTGAATGTATGAATGTTGACATGGTAGTCATCATGGCAGACAGGTTCTTCGATTCCCTCAACCCCCTCTCCACCACCACGCAAAATCGTGATGTTCCTTTGCACAGTCTCCCACATATATAAGCCACATCAGCAACCACACACTCCATGTCCCACAAACTTATCCATGGTCAAGGTGTAGCTCATGCCCCACATGATTAGCATGATGATCAAGCTCCCTCATACCCTGCACTGTGCCCATGCCTGTCTCTGCCTTTCAGTGCCTATGACTTCCTGCATACACAGACACGTTTCACACAAACTCTCAACCAGCTAGTAGTGATCAGAACGTTCAGGGTGCCAGTTGTCTTTGCTAGTATCATGAGTGCTTTTACAGCAACACTACAAACTGTGAGGTACTGTGCACATGGTCCTCAACACTGACAGCAGACAGCTGTAGGTGCACCTGATTGCTCTGCTAATTCTCACTGCCTGCTCATGCATGATCATTGGAACCCCTCCTCCCCAACAGCCTACCTGCTTCACACTAGCCTCAATCTCCACATCTGTTCTTGCAAACTGTTACCCTCTGCTGGCCCACTCCTCCCTCTTCCTCACTGTGATGAAAGGTTCTCTAGTCACAACCTACTGCTCCCATACATGATCCGTTGACCTTGGCCTTGGCTGAGATTTCACAGATGCCTTTACCATGGATGATGTTATGGATCCTATCACTGGTGCCAACTTCATTGCCCATTGTGCCCATTCCTTGTAGATCCTGTACTGTCACCTCTTTCACCATCAAGCAACTGTCATATTCTGGCCTCTTTGCTGACCTACTTGGTGAATTTCCTTTCACACATCCTTGCAGTGCCCCATAGGAGAAACACCTACATCTCAATGACACCAGCCCCTACCCCCATGGTTTTCTGCCACCTCCTGTCACTTCCCGTGGATTAGCAAAGAGCTTTGCAGACTGAAATCAAAGCAGCAATCATTTTTGTGTGTTCTGCACCTTGATGAGCTCAAGGGCTGTGCACTTCATCTGAGGAAAAGAATACCCTTAATGCCAGAATGGTCCCTGACCACTACCCAGTGCCCTTTGTCTGGCACAACTGTCTTCAGCAAGGTAGACTGAGAAAAAGCACTTAAGTAGAGTCTGGTCTACCCAGAAGATATGGAGAAGACGCCAATAATCAACCCGTTCAGACTTTTTGAAAATGAATTTATCCCCTTCAGGCTCCATAACACCACCCAGGCCTGACAACGCTTTCTCAACAGTGTCCTGTATGGTACCTCAGTTATTTTGTGTACCTGGATGATATCCTCATCTACTCATGCAATCTCATGGAGCAGCACCAAAACCTCCAGGAGGTATTTGCCCACCCTCAAGAAGTGGGAATCATCACCAGTCTGGAGAAGCATGTCTTCAGTGTTCTGGAGATTTACTTCCTTGGACACAGCATATCGTCTGTGGGTTCCTACCCACTGGACAAGAAACTTCAAGCCCATGACCTGCAACTTTTAAAGAACTTTGCAGATTCCTCAGGATGGCAAATTTTTCCTGCACCATCTGAAGAAAGATGCAAGCATGCAAGCACCACTCACTGCTGCATTCCAGGGCAACCACTCTATAGGTAGCAGGCCCATTGCCTGGAAGGTGTCAATGACAGAAAGTTTCGAACAAACAGTACGAGACCTCTTGCACTTTGCCTTCCTGACCCATTCCCTTTCGACCGCCCCACTCACAGTCATTACTGGCACCAGCCAATGTGCCCCAGGCATCGTCGTTCAACAACACATTTAATTGTTCCTGGCAGCTGTTAGGATTCTTTTCCATGAAGTTCTCTGAGCCACAACAAAATTGGCCATTTATAACTTAGATTTCCTCAGTGTATACAAGGCAATTAAGTACTTCCACCCCTCAGTGGAAGGACACTCATCCATAGAGTTCATTGACCTCTATCCCATTACGATACTGTGTTGACAAAAGTAAGGCACACAGATTTCACCTAGGCTGTTCTGTCAACATATATAGTACATGTCCATTATAATTATCCGGGCTGTTATGCCGTGGTCGGTTGATGAATTCTGTGGTGATTCCCAACGTTTCGTCTCCGACTGCGGGAGACATCTTCAAGGGGGTCCGTAGCTTGATGGAAGGTCCAACACACACACTGGCTCGCTACTGACTGCCGCTAAATTCCGTGTCCGCGTGCCCCCGCGCCGCAGCGTGACGTCACGTGTTTTGAAAACGTCAGTGCAATTGGCCGCTGTCCGTCGCCGTCGATCGCCGTTGCCATCACCCAGTTGTGGACGGGTGGTACACATCTTCTTTAACACCAGCATCTATATACCGTTTAATTTGACGCCCTCCTCCTTTCGGTTGAAATTATTTGGGTGTTTAGCGATTTTGATTGCCTCCCTGTAGAGCCTTTCGTAGTATCCGCTCGTGGTCGCTAGTACTTCCGTCTCCTCGAAACGAATATTGTGGTTCCCTGGCTGGAAAGCATGCTCCGCAACAGCTGATCGTTCCGTTTCTCCTTTTCTACAATTTCCCTTGTGCTCTTCCAAACGTTTAGAAACAGTTCTTTTGGTGGTACCCACATAAACATCACCACAGCTGCATGGGATCCTATACACTCCAGATTTTTCCAATGGTTTGCGAGCGTCCTTGGCAGTCCTAAGGTATTCCTGTATCTTCCTGGTGGGCTTGTAAATTATGGTAATATTCCACTTCGTCAAGATCCTACCTATTGTTTCCGTTACATTTTTAACAAACGGCAGGAAAACCTTAGATTTTGCAGTAGCCTGTATGTCAGTATGATTTCTGCATGGCTGCCTCAACGCACGTTTTATTTCGGCGGACGAATATCCATTCTTCGTTAGTGCATTGTGGAGATGTTCCATCTCAGTGTCGAGCAACTCAGGTTCACAAATATTTCTAGCTCTGTCCGCTAACGTCTTGATAACACCCCGCTTCTGTTGTGGGTGGTGGTTCGAATCCCGGTGCAAATAACGGTCCGTGTGAATGGGTTTGCGGTACACTGAGTGGCCCAAACTACCATTTTCGTTTCTAAACACAAGCACATCGAGGAAATGTAGTTTTCCGTCTACCTCCTCCTCCATTGTGAACTGAATTCTTGAGTTTATACTGTTCAGATGTTCGTGGAACCGGCTTAGATACTCCCTACCATGTCTCCACAACACAAACGTGTCATCCACGTATCGGAACCATACATTTGGTTTCTTGCTGGCAGTACCTAAGGCCTGTTCTTCGAATTTCTCCATAAAGAAGTTAGCAATTACGGGACTTAGGGGGCTTCCCATAGCCACGCCATCCGTTTGCTCATAAAACTGTTCATTCCACTTGAAGTATGTGGTCGTCAAACAACACTTAAACAGCTCTAAAATATCGGCAGGAAAAATTCGATCCAGCTGTTCCAATACATCATTAAGTGGAACCATGGTAAACAGCGATACCACATCGAAGCTGACCAATATGTCCTCCGGCTGGACCACTATGCCATTCAATCTGCTGATGAAATGTGTCGAATTCTTTATATACGAGTCCGAACGGCCCACATGTGGTTTTAACAGCGTAGTCAAAAACTTGGCTAATTAGTAGGTGGGCGAACCAATGGCACTTAGTATCAATCTTAACGGAACATTTTCTTTATGAACTTTGAGCAATCCATAAAGCCTTGGTGGTAGCACAACCGAACTGCAGAGACCTTTCTGCACACTCTCTTCAATGGAGGACTTTTTTATTAACCGCAACACAGTTCTGAGAACGTTGTTAGTGGGGTCCTTATTCAGCTTCCTACATGCTTGTGGACCCAGTAGATCCGTAATTTTTCTCTGATAGTCGGCCACATCCATAAGCACCGTTGCGCTTCCTTTGTCAGCTGGGAGTACCAAAATACTATCATCATCATTCAGGAGTTTTAAAGCTCTTCTCTCACCCACAGTTATATTACTTTTCGGCAGTTTTGCATTGGCTAATATTCTCACTGTTTCTATACGGATTTCTTCAGCTGTTACTGAATGTACACTGCGAATTCCTGCTTCTACATTGGCTATAATTTCTTCCGTGGGCACAAAACGCGGACTAACAGCAAAATTTCCTCCCTTGGCAAGCACAGATGTCTCATCGTCAGATAACGAATGTTTGGACAAATTGATAACGGTCCGGGAAACATCTAAATGCCGAACAGTCTGATTAGGTAGCAAATTATCAAACTTCTTCTTCTGTCTACTAGATGTTGTCAACATACCTTTCCCCATGGTATCATGCAGTAGTCTCTCAATTTTTTGGACTCGTATATAAAGAATTCGACACATTTCATCAGCAGATTGAATGTCATAGTGGTCCAGCCGGAGGACATATTGGTCAGCTTCGATGTGGTATCGCTGTTTACCACGGTTCCACTTAATGATGTATTGGAACAGCTGGATCGAATTTTTCCTGCCGATATTTTAGAGCTGTTTAAGTGTTGTTTGACGACCACATACTTCAAGTGGAATGAACAGTTTTATGAGCAAACGGATGGCGTGGCTATGGGAAGCCCCCTAAGTCCCGTAATTGCTAACTTCTTTATGGAGAAATTCGAAGTACAGGCCTTAGGTACTGCCAGCAAGAAACCAAATGTATGGTTCCGATACGTGGATGACACGTTTGTGTTGTGGAGACATGGTAGGGAGGAACTAAGCCGGTTCCACGAACATCTGAACAGTATAAACTCAAGAATTCAGTTTACAATGGAGGAGGAGGTAGACGGAAAACTACATTTCCTCGATGTGCTTGTGTTTAGAAACGAAAATGGTAGTTTGGGCCACTCAGTGTACCGCAAACCCACGCACACGGACTGTTATTTGAACCGGGATTCGAGCCACCACCCACTACAGAAGCGGGGTGTTATCAAGGCGTTAGCGGACAGAGCTAGAAATATTTGTGAACCTGAGTTGCTCGACACTGAGATGGAACATCTCCACAATGCACTAACGAAGAATGGATATTCGTCCGCCGAAATAAAACGTGCGTTGAGGCAGCCATGCAGAAATCATACTGACATACAGGCTACTGCAAAATCTAAGGTTTTCCTGCCGTTTGTTAAAAATGTAACGGAAACAATAGGTAGGATCTTGACGAAGTGGAATATTACCATAATTTACAAGCCCACCAGGAAGATACAGGAATACCTTAGGACTGCCAAGGACGCTCGCAAACCATTGGAAAAATCTGGAGTGTATAGGATCCCATGCAGCTGTGGTGATGTTTATGTGGGTACCACCAAAAGAACTGTTTCTAAACGTTTGGAAGAGCACAAGGGAAATTGTAGAAAAGGAGAAACGGAACGATCAGCTGTTGCGGAGCATGCTTTCCAGCCAGGGAACCACAATATTCGTTTCGAGGAGACGGAAGTACTAGCGACCACGAGCGGATACTACGAAAGGCTCTACAGGGAGGCAATCAAAATCGCTAAACACCCAAATAATTTCAACCGAAAGGAGGAGGGCGTCAAATTAAGCGGTATATAGATGCCGGTGTTAAAGAAGATGTGTACCACCCGTCCACTACTGGGTGATGGCAACGGCGATCGACGGCGACGGACAGCGGCCAATTGCACTGACGTTTTCAAAACACGTGATGTCACGCCGCGGCGCGGGGGCGCACAGACACGGAATTTAGCGGCAGTCAGTAGCGAGCCAGTGTGTGTGTTGGACCTTCCATCGAGCTACGGACCCCCTTGAAGATGTCTCCCGCAGTTGGAGATGAAACGTTGGGAATCACCACAGAATTCATCAACCGACCACGGCATATCAGCCCAGATAATTATAATGGACATGATATTTCCGGCCGTGAAAGTTTACATTTTAGTATATATAGTACAGTTCACAACTGACATATTGCACATGGCAGATGTCAACAATATCATCAAAGACAGCCTCAGCTGCTCATGTGCCCTCGCTACTCTCGTTGGCCCTGACACCACACAGGTAGCTGATCCTGAACTGCTAACACTGCACAGCGACCCAAACACCAGCCTCAACTTCCAGCTGTGCACGATTCCCAGTATGGACTTAGATGTTTGGCATGCCTATCGTTCAATTTCTGACCACCTAGGAAACTCTCTGGACGGGCGGGGGGTGCAGGATTCATCTGTCCTGCTCCTTCCCCCTTTCCCCATGATTTCTGCAAGACAGAACTCTAACACCTCCATGAACTGTCACAACCCAGCGTCCATGCAGCATCTGTGGTGCCCATGCAGGAGCATTTCATCAGATGTGGTATCCAATGGAACTGCACCAACTGAGCTGACATGTGGCTCCCAAGCCAGTGCTTGAAGGCAGGCCATCACCTCCAGACCCCTATCACTTTTTCCTCCCTCCCCCCAACCCTCTCTCCCTCCTACTTCAGTCGATCATTGTTCTCCCATGTATATACAGTGGAACCTCACTTAATGAGCACCTCCCATAATGTACAATTTGCATAATGAGCAAAACACATTGTAGAAAAATACTCACTTAATGAGCGATGTTTCACATAACAAGTGGTGACGATTTAGTCTGACATCACCAGCTGTTCTTGCGTGATCAGGGAAACATTCAACAATTTGAACACCTTTCATTGTCGCCAGTGGTAACGTACAATGTCTTTAGTATATACTGCAGTCTGGGTTTAGTGATATTTTTGCTACCCTCTTAGTGCAGCTTGTCATCACACATTTTTCTAAACTTTTGTTCACACAGTGTTTTTTTGTGTGCAAATTTTAATAACCTTCATAGAAGTGTCCCCAAAGATAAAGCTGCAAGAAAATGACCATAAGAGCAAGAAAATGACCTTAGAAATGAAACATAAAATCATCAAAAACCATGAACATGGTGTTAGCATTGCTGATTTAGCACACACATACAGTCAGTCTGCATCAACTGCTTGCATATCCTCAAGAATGAGGACAAGATTAAGAAGATAGATGCTTCAAAGGGAGTTACAAGAGTATCTAAACAATGGTTTCATTTTCTGGAAAGGTTACTTCTTATATGGATTAATAAAAAGCAATTAGAAGTTGACACTATTAATGATAACATAATTTGTGAGAAGGTGAAAATGATTTTTGCTGATCTAGTTAAGAAGACATTAGGATCATCAGCAGCCAAAGAAGTGTTTAAGGGAAGATTTGGATGGTTCAAGAAGTTTGAGAGAAAAACTGGCATCCACAGCATTGTGAGATATGGTGAAGCAGCCAGCTCTGACACAAAGGTAGCAGAGAACTTCATCAGCAACTTCAAGATGCTTGAGATTTTGATCGTTACCTGCCATAACAGGTTTTTAATTGAGGCGATACAGGTCTATTCTGGAAGAAAACTAAAAGTTTATCTTTCTAACAGCAGAGGAGAAAGCATTGCCCAGTCATAAGCCAATGAAAGACCATCTCACACTGCACTGCTGTTCAGTGCCAGTGCAAGAGGTGATTCAAAAATTAAACCACTGCTTGTTTACTATTCAGAAGCTCCAAGAGCCCTCAAGGAGTGTCAACTCCAGAAGAGAAGGTTAAATAGTTAGTTAGTTATGTGTTCCGTTGATCAATAGCATGGAAAAACCGTCATTATGTGGAACGTGTCAAATGTACAAGAAATGCACACAGGAAACAAGTATTTTTTTTTCATTATAGCCTTATACTTAAATATTTCTATTATCTATCCCATTCCCTTAAATGGCACAAAATGCATATATTATATCTCCAGATTTATTTACTCATATTCAAGAATTCATCTATGGTATGAAAGGAGTTGTCATGGAGGTATGATTTCAATTTGTTTTTGAAACTATTACTGCTGTCTGTCAGACATTTTATTTCATCTGGTAATTTATCAAAAAGTTTTATAGCAGCATATTTTACCCCTTTCTGTGCCAAAGATACATTAAGTAAAGGATAGTGTAGGTCTTTCTTTTTCCTAGTATTGTAATCATGATTTTAAACTGGTCCATGTTATTGAGAAAAAAATTTCATTACTGAATAAATGTACTGTGAAGCAGTTGTAAGAATTCCGCAAGGTTCCGCTGTGTTGACATTGCAGGCCCATTTCCATCATCAAATGACCTTCCGTACATACTCACTATCATCAACAGGTTGACTTGGTGGCTGGAGCCATGCAATTGTCTGACATCATGGCAGACACAGCCTAACATTTTTTGGACGATACGAGACAGTGTGGTACTGAGGTGCAAGACTCACACAGCTCTCGCAGTTGACTTATGTATTACGTGCAGCTGATTCTCTTCTCTGGGTAATCAGCTATGTTGATCTTCCAAAAGCTTCTTCTCCGAAGACTATAGCGGATTATAGGAATTTATTAAGCTACTTCTCTATTCTTGAAATAATTTGTGTACTCTTGGAACACTTTCAGTTTATTCTTGGTATATTTTCACCTCTCAACACAAAGCAACATTTACTCTGTTTCACATAAGTACATAAACTCTGACAAGCCAACTGATGTCTTTAAACATCAGACTTGATAAACCACAAGTTCAATGTCATAGTAACAATACAAAAATTTATGGACATCACATGCGTCCTGACTCTTGCAGAGCTAAGACGTGAAACAAAAATAAGTCTCTAGTGCCAAGCGAGTCCAATACATGAATGTGCATAGAAATATATATTCAGTTGTTCATTAGTCTTTTTTACAATTACCACAGACACTAACACATCAAAGAATACTACATAATTATTCCCTGAGATTTCATCATGTCTTCTGTGGTGCTGGCGGCAAACACTGTCATCATCAGTGACTCGCCCTTCTTACAGTCTTCTAATAAGAAACTTCCGAACTGCACACAGAAAAAGGTGGATAGGTAGAAACATTCTCACTCTCCCGCACTCGTACCTAAAATATCGGGTGTTAGAGATGGTTGAAGGCCAAGAGTTTCTAGAATTTACTCCGAAATTCTTGAGGCACTACAA
Organism: Schistocerca serialis cubense; assembly: GCF_023864345.2. NCBI lineage: Eukaryota > Metazoa > Arthropoda > Insecta > Orthoptera > Acrididae > Schistocerca > Schistocerca serialis. Next base: position 1,045,351,893 of record NC_064639.1, on the reverse strand, counting down.
CAGTGGCAAAGGCTTTCTTGAAGGCCTGGGTCTCACAGCTCGGATACCCCTGCCATGTGGCAACAGACTGTGGATGACAATTCACATCTTGCCTGTTTAAACACTCACAGGAACTTGTGGTATGCTCATCCATTTTACAACTAGTTACCACATAGCCACTAACCATATGGTGGAGACATTCTACAAGACTCAAAAAGCTACCCTTACCTGTTAATCTGTAACTGGTTCTGCCACCCGGCTAGATCCCATGGCTCACAAAACCAACTTGTCCACCATTGAAGACATCTATAGGCAGCTGCTGACTATCCCAGGTAACTTCATCAAGCTGCAGCCCCTGCCGGCCACCACCTGCACCCCAGCCTTCGTACAACAGCTTCACGACTGCATAGCACACTTGTGCCCAGCATCCCTACAACACCATAGTGGACACAAGGTCACCGTACATCTTATCCTGTGTTGACACCCAGCTATCCACACGATGAGTGCGTAAGTGCAGCGATTTAATGTTCTTTTGGTACTAATTTTATGTTCGTTATTTCATTATCAGAACTTAATGACTTGCTGTAGTGCTACATGATAGGCACATGACCCGTGAAATCATCTATGGTGAGTCAGCTTTATGTGCCTATGCAGTGATCAGAATTGCAGGCTCATGCAGTGCCTATGGAGGATTATTGGTCAAGATTGATACCACTCTTTAGAACCCACCTTGTGGTCTCATGTCCTGAGTGTTGAGTATATGCTTCATGGACCCTATTAAATTTTAGTAAGTGCAGCATGATCCAACTTCTTTACTGTGAACCACTGCAGTACCATGAATGCTGCCATTAGAGACTGCAGAAATCCCCAACTGTGTTAGATTAACTTCACATTCAGTACTTCATGTTTGTTTTTTTGTATTTTTTATTTGCTTTAGTCACTAGATTTGCTTCATTTGTGGTACCTCAAGTCTGTACTTTGTATTTTGCTTTGATCACAGTGTTAGATCAGAAATACTCATTTTACCTCCAGGTTCATTTATTTGTATTTGCATATTTCCTTGACCATTGTGTTAGGTTAGCTCTGTTTACTGTGACTCAGGCTCATTAATGATGTTTCTCATGTTGTCTTAAGAAACTGTTTAACCTGATTCCACCACACACAGATGGTGGGCGCCCCTTGTATGTATTCATAACACCTTCATGAGTGGTAGGGATTACTGGACCGACTCAACTCAATTGAGAGTTTTTGTCTATAGACGGTTTCATGGCAGCTTACCATTGTAAGTATGTTCTACAATAACTGTGCCTGCTAATGTTTCAACAAAGGAACTATTTTATATTTGGGTGTCTTTTTGTTATGTTGTTCCTGTACTTTAACCATCTCTTTTACCCTCCATGCCTAGTAAACCCATGGTATCCACCCACTATATTCAGTGAGGAACCAATTCCTAAGTTACTGTTGCCATTCTACATTTTATATCTTCCCTACTTGGATCATTGTCAGTTACTTTACTACCCAAATAGAAAAACTCATTTACTACTTTTAGTGTCTCATTTCCTAATCTAATTCCCTGGGCATTGCCTGATTTAATGTGATTACATTCCATTACCACTGTTTTGTGTTTGATGATGTTCATCTTACATCCTCCACTCAGGACACTGCCCATTCCATTCAACTGCTGTTCCAAGTCATTGTTGTCTCTTCAAGATTTACAATGTTGTTGGTAAACATAAAAATTTTTATTTCTCCTCCCTGAACTTTAATTCCTCGCCCAATTTTTTATAACTGCTTGCTCAGAATACAGATTGAATATCACCAGAGATAGGCTATACAGTCTCTCACTCCATTCTTAACCACTGCTTGCTTATCATACCTTTGAACTGTTGAAACTGCTGTCTGGCTTCTGTAGATAACTTTTTCACTCTGCCAGCTACCTTCATAATTTCAGAGCGTGCTTCCAGTGAACGTTCTCAAAATATTTGTGTAAGTATACAAATGCTATAAGTGTAGGTTTGCCTTTCTTTAACCTATCTTGTAAGATAAGTTCAAGGGCCAATTGCCTCACATGCTCCAGTATTTCTCTGGGATTGAAACTGAACTTCCCTGAGGTCAGCACCTGCCAGTTTTTACATTCTTCTGTGAATCATTCATGTCAGTATTTTGCAATTATGACTTATTAAACTAATTGTTCTGTAATATTCACACTTGTCAGCACCATTTCTTTGGAACTGGAATTATTACATTCTGCCTGAAATCTGAGGGTATTTTCACCTGTCTAATACATCTTGCACTATCACCAATCAATACTGTTACACATAAGATAAATGTCAGGGAGCAGAGTCAGTGCCACATGAATGGGGAGATAAAGGTATACTACCGAGCAGAATTTTAGAATAATTTGTTCTATGCTATTCATTTTGAATTGTGTCACTAGTTTCTGTTAATTTATAAATGATTTATTGCAGCAAAATAGCCATTATAGTTATAGATTAGATTACAATCATTTGAGAGCGAATTACAAGGATGTATTGAGTGTCTGCATAATTCTTAGTAGTAGATTACATTCTGTTTATTACAAAAATGTTGTCAGAATCACCCACTTCCATCTAGTCACATGATTGAGACCTTGATGCAATGTAAACTATTTTCTTCTCCAACTCCTCTTACTGTGTCTACTACTATTACTAGCATTAATAAGCATACTGTTATGCTTGTACTGCTGCTCTTTAAAACTATTACCCACATTTAATACTGAAATGCTCCCCTCTCTCATCTCCATACCTCCTGTTCCTTGATACACATATTTAATTCATATAATTAATTCATATAATACTTCTAGGTATATTGAATTGCGGTGGAGGGGAGGGGGGGTGGAAGAGGAAAGGTCCTATATTTAACCGAGATAGTGTCCCATCAGTGATGAGTTCAATGTTGATGGATGAAATACCTAACACTGAACTCTGACTTTCCTTTGTTCATAAATAATATTCTTGCTGAATTCAGCTTTTCTCAAGAAAACCACAAAATAGATTGGGATTAACTGTTGTGTTGTAGAATCAGAATATTATGAAGGACAAAGAGAAATTTGCACACACCACTAAATTTATCCAATAAAACTGAGGGAAGGAAACACTGCATACTACATCATAAAGTTTCTTGAAACAGTCCTTCAACAGTCCAAAGCAAGAACATTAACACTCTAATAGACTGTGAAAAAAAGAAAAAGAAAACAACTTTGGAAAATGATAAAGAAAGGAATTTCTGTGAAAGACATGTAAGATTACTATGTGCATAATGCCAAAACACTTGTAAATGTCTTCTGCAGTGTAGGAAAAGAAGCTACCAAGCTGAGATTATTTGGAAGAATCTTATAGGAAAATAACTCATCCTTAGAAGGAGTAGCTTACAAAACACTCACTGTACCAGTTCTGGAGTATTACTCATCTTTTGGTACACTTACCAGGTTGGATTCATGGAAGATATTGACAAGACACAGTGGAGAGCAGCACATTTCACCAATCGATCATCTAGTAAATGAAAAAGCATAATGCAGTAACGCAACAAATTCCAAAGGTAGATACTGAGAGTCTGTGATCTGCATCATGGAGAGGTTGAAATTGCATGAGTTGAAATACCAAGAAGAGTTGGGCAACATATTACTTCCTCCCATGTACAATGATGAGCCAAAACATTATGACTCCATGCTTAATGGCTTGTTTGTCCATCATTGAAGCAAAATACATCACTGATTCTGTGTATTAGAGATCCAACAGTTTGTTGGTAGGTTTGTAGAGGTATGTGGCATTAGATGTCTACATACAGGTCACGTAATTCATATAAATAATGGGCTGCTGATTTGCGTATGCAGAGATGGTGCCAGATAGTGACCCATATGAATTTCATAAGTTTTACATCAGGTGAGTTTAGTAGCTGAACGTCGACATGAGTTCACTGTAATGCTCCTCAAACCTTTGCAGCATGGTTCTGGCTTCAAGACATGGACTGCTGAAAGATGATTTCACTGTCAGGGAAGACAACAAGCATGAGGGGATACAGGTGGTTCGTAGATGTCAGCATGTCTTCAATTACTACCACGGATCCCATGCAAGCATGTGGGAATGTCTCCCACAGCATAATATTGCTCCCACCAGCCAGCATCTGTGGTATGCTGCATGTTCCGAGCCACTGTTTACCTCGATTATGGCATTTGGAGAAATGACCTTCAACCTAGTGTAGCAAAAATGTGATTCACCTGAAGAGCTGACATTTTTCCATTAATCAACTGTCATATTCAGATGTCCCATGTGAACTGCAATTGTAATTGACAATGTTGTTGGATCAAAATGTGAACATGTAGGGGTGGTCTGCTGCAGAGCTCCATGTTCAACAATGTACAATGAATGGTGTGCTCCAAAACACTTGTATGTGCATCGTCATTGTGATTTTCTGGCAGAGATGCCACAGATCATCATGTACCTACTTTACAGAGCAGACAAGACTCCAAACCCCATGTTCTGTGAAGAGTTGTGGATGTCCAGCCATTTAGTGCTTAGTGGTAGTTTCACAATCCTTCTACCTCTTTCTGTAGATGGCTCACAACAGTAGCATGTTAACATTCAACAAGCTTTGCTGTTTTCTGGATCTGAACACATATGACTCCTGTTTGTGGGGCTATATTAAAGACAAGGTGTACAGCAATAACCCCTAAATCATTTCTGAGCTGAAAACAGCCATTCAGGAGGTCATCAGCAGCATCAATGTTCTGACTCTTCAGTGGGTCTTCTAGAATTTCACTATTTGTCTGCACCACATCATCGTCAGTAATGGCAGGCATGTTGAACATGTCATAACCTAAATCTGAATATCTGTAGCGAGATTTACATGTTGAATAAAGTGTGTGTATGCCATAGTTTGTAATTGATTTACATTTTTTTCCCACATAGTTCAATAATTTCATCGTGTAAGTATCTGGACTTTGCATGGTCACAAAATGAAAGAGGTCCCTTCCTATTCTTAATTTGTTCAAAAGACTCTGCCATTTATCTTACATGTGTTCATATTGCTTGGTTGTAGGTAATCTATGGGGTTGCATCACCCAGGATAGAGTAGTCTGAATTCTGAGTTATGTCTTTCCCTGGTACTAGTGCATGAAATACCCCTGAAACCTAGAAATATTAACACTGATATCAAGATATAGCTTCTCCTTTTAATGTGCTTCATTGACAAAAATTTATCTTGTAAGTATTAAATAATTCCTATCCACCAAGGCCTCTCTATGAAGACAAAACATGACTGGCACTGAAATCTAAAAAAAAATCTTAAACTTGTGCAGAAAGAAGAAAATAAAACAAGCATTAATCTGCTCAATTCCCTATTTGCATACCTACTCTTATGTATGTTAACCCTTGCAGTACCAAGGGGGTGTACTGTGTGCCCACCTTTTGTAAACATTGTAATTTACATTGGTATTTCATATTCTAACATTCTGACAAAAATATATGTGGCTTTTTATTATTTCCTGTACCAAAAAAATATATAAATTTTATCAGCTAAACTTAATCTGTTATTTTAAGTCTAATGGCAGTTGTCATTAAGTCTACCTTCTTAGTGCTAGATGTGACATGACAATGAATGTCTTATTACATAAATTACAACATTTCAGTGGTGTAGACCCTCTGAACATTGAATTTTTCTATGTGGCTACTGTGATTGAAAATGTACTATCGTTCTTTTACTGTGAGAGAAGTATCAGACATTTTAGAAGAATCTACAGATTCCGAAATTGAATTTGGTGATAGAGATGAAGTGGTGACAGAAACTGAAGAGGAATGTGTTGTGCACGGGGATGTAGACAGTGATGGTGTACAAACGGACTCTGAAGACAACTCTGGCCTGCAGCAGATGAAGACACAGCTGGTGACGTCAGTGATAAGTATTTTACAATCACTGAAAAGCTTTTATGTCCAACCCTCCTTGTATCACAAAGCAATTAGCACAAAACATAGAGAAAGAGCGAGAAGACCTGAGAAATGAAGGTAAAGTAGGACAACAAGGGAATAATTTGAAAAGATTTTTTTCTCCAGAAATTGTTAACATCATATTAAAGCATACCAGTGAAGAAGCATTGAGGCAGAATTTACCCAAAGCAGACTGACTTTAATTCATGGCATGCATAGGGCTACTTATAATTGTGGGGAAGGAGGGTGACAATAAGTCACATATTCTTGGTATATGATCCAACAATTTAGGAAGTTTTGTTTATAGTGTTTATATGAATGGAATTAGATTCTGTCAGATTACTACAATAGTAAGATTTAATGATGAAGAGATGCAAAATGAGCACAGCGAACATCTACATCTACATCTACCTGATTACTCTGCTATTCACAATAAAGTGCCTGGCAGAGGGTTCAGTGAACCACCTTCATGGTGTCTCTCACTATTCCACTCTTGAGTGGCACACGGGAAAAACGAGCACTTAAATTTTTCCGTGCGAGCCCTGATCTGTCTTACTTTATCGTGATGATCATTTCTCACTATGTAGTTGGGTGCCAACAGAATGTTTTCGTAATCGGAGGAGAAAATTGGTGATTGAAATTTCATGAGAAGATCCCATCGCAACGGAAAATGCCTTTGTTTTAACTATTACCACTCCAAACCACGTATCATGTCTGTGACACTATCTCCCCTATTTCATGATAATACAAAACAAGCTGCCCTTCGAAGTACTTTTTTGATGTCATCCGTCAGTCCCACCTGATGCAGATCCCACACCGCACAGCAGTACTCCAAAATAGGGTGGACAAGCATAGTGTAAGCAGTCTCTTTGGTAGACCTGTTGCATCTTATAAGTGTTCCGCCAATTAATCGCAGTCTTTGGTTTGCTCTACCCACAATATTATCTATGTGATTGTTCCAATTTAGGTTATTTGTAATTGTAATCCCTAAGTATTTTGTTGAATTTACAGCCCACAGATTTGTGTGACTTATCATGTAGTTGAAATTTAGCTGATTTCTTTTAGTACGCATGTGAATTTCAGGGTCAATTGCCACTTTTCACAACATACAGATATCTTATTTTGCAAGTCGATTTGATCATCTGTTACAAGATGGTAAATGACAGAATCATCTGCAAACAATCTAAGACAGCTACTCAGTTGTCTCCTATGTCGTTAATATAGATCAGGAACAATGTTGTAGTTGTTGTTGTGGTCTTCAGTTCTCAGACTGGTTTGATGCAGCTCTCCATGCTACTCTATCCTGTGCAAGCTCCTTCATCTCCCAGTACCTACTGCAACCTATATCCTTCTGAATCTGCTTAGTGTATTCATCTCTTGATCTCCCTCTACGATTTTTACCCTCCATGCTGCCCTCCAATGCTAAATTTATGATCCCTTGATGCCTCAGAACATGTCCTACCTACCGATCCCTTCTTCAAGTCAAGTTGTGCCACAAACTTCTCTGCTCTCCAACCCTATTCAACACCTCCTCATTAGTTATGTGATCTACCCACCTAATCTTCGGCATTCTTCTGTAGCACCACATTTAGAAAGCTTCTATTCTCTTCTTGTCTAAACTATTTATCGTCCATGTTTCACTTCCATACATGGCTACACTCCATACAAATACTTTCAGAAACGACTTCCTGACACTTAAATCTATACTCGATGTTAACAAATTTCTCTTCGTCAGAAACGCTTTCCTTGCCATTGCCAGTCTACATTTTATATCCTCTCTACTTCGACCATCATCAGTTATTTTGCTCCCCAAATAGCAAAACTTCTTTACTACTTTAAGGGTCTCATTTCCTAATCTAATTCCCTCAGCATCACCCAACTTAATTCGACTACATTCCATTATCCTCATTTTGCTTTTGTTGATGTTCGTCTTATATCCTCCTTTCAAGACACTATCCATTCCGTTCAACTGCTCTTCTAAGTCCTTTGCTGTCTCTGACAGAATTACAGTGTCATTGGCGAACCTCAAAGTTTTTATTTCTTCTCCATGGATTTTAATACCCACTCTGAATTTTTCTTTTGTTTCCTTCACTGCTTGCTCAATATACAGATTGAATAACATCGGGGGGAGGCTACAACCCTGTCTCACTCCCTTCCCAACCACTGCTTCCCTTTCATGCCCCTCAACTCTTATAACTGCCATTTTGTTTCTATACAAATTGTAAATAGCCTTTCGCTCCCTGTATTTTACCCCTGCCAAGAATTTGAAAGAGAGTATTCCAGTCAACATTGTCATAAGCTTTCTGTAAGTCTACAAATGCTAGAAACGTAGGTTTGCCTTTCCTTAATCTTTCTTCTAAGTTATGTCGTAGGGTCAGTATTGCCTCACGTGTTCCAACATTTCTACGGAATCCAAACTGATCTTCCTCGAGGTCAGCTTCTACCAGTTTTTCCATTCATCTGTAAAGAATTCGCATTAGTATATTGCAGCTGTGACTTATTAAACTGATAGTGCGGTAATTTTCACATCTGTCAACACCTGCTTTCTTTGGGATTGGAATTATTATATTCTTCTTGAAGTCTAAGGGTATTTCACCTGTCTTGTACATCTTGCTCACCAGATGGTAGAGTTTTGTCTGGACTGGCTCTCCCAAGGCCGTCAGTAGTTCTAATGGAATGTTGTCTACTCCCGGGGCCTTGTTTCGACTCAGGTCTTTCAGTGCTCTGTCAAACTCTTCACACAGTATCATATCTCCCATTTCATCTTCATCTACAGCCTCTTCCATTTCCATAATATTGTCCTCACGTACATCACCCTTGTATAGACCTCCTATATACTCCTTCCACCTTTCTGCTTTCCCTTCTTTGCTTAGAACTGGGTTTCCATCTGAGCTCTTGATATTCATACAATTGGCTCTCTTTTCTCCAAAATTCTCTTTAATTTTCCTATAGGCAGTATCTATCTTATCCCTAGTGAGACAAGCCTCTACATCCTTACATTTTTCCTCTAGCCATGCCTGCTTAGCCATTTTGCACTTCCTGTCGATTTCATTTTTGAGACGTTTGTATTCCTTTTTGCGTGCTCCATTTACTGCATTTTTATATTTTCTTCTTTCCTCAATTAAATTCAATATTTCTTCTGTTACACAAGGATTTCTACTAGCCCTCATCTTTTTACCTACTTGATCCTCTGCTGCCTTCACTACTTCATCCCTCAGATCTACCCATTCTTCTTCTACTGTATTTCTTTCCCCGATTCCTGTCAATTGTTCCCTTATGCTCTCCCTGAAACTCTGTACAACCTCTGGTTTAGTCAGTTTATCCAGGTCCCATCTCCTTAAATTCCCACCTTTTTGCGGTTTCTTCAGTTTTAATCTACAGTTCATAGCCAATAGATGGTGGTCAGAGTCCACATCTGCCCCTGGAAATGTCTTACAATTTAAAACCTGGTTCCTAAATCTGTCTCTTACTATTATATAATCTATCTTATACCTTTTAGTATCTCCAGGATTCTTCCATGTATACAACTTCCTTTTATGATTCTTGAACCAAGTGTTAGCTATGATTAATTTATGCTCTGTGCAAAATTCTATCAGATGGCTTCCTGTTTCATTTCTTACCCCCAATCCATATTCACCTGCTATGTTTCCTTCTCTCCCTTTTCCTACTCTCGAATTCGTCACCCATGAATATTACATTTTCGTCTCCCTTCACTACCTGAATAATTTCTTTTATCTCATCATACTTTTCTTCAATTTCTTCGTCATCTGCAGAGCTAGTTCCCATATAAACTTGTACTGCTGTTGTAGGTGTGGGCTTCATGTCTATCTTGGCCACAATAATACGTTCACTATGCTGTTTGTAGTAGCTTACCCGCACTCTTATTTTTTTATTCATTATTAAACCTACTCCTGCATTACCCCTATTTGATTTTGTATTTATAACCCGGTATTCACCTGACCAAAAGTCTTGTTCCTCCTGCCATCGAACTTCACTAATTCCCACTATATCTAACTTTAACCTATCCATTTCCCTTTTTAAATTTTCTAACCTACCTGCTGGATTAAGGGATCTGACATTCCATGTTCCGATCCGTAGAACACCAGTTTTCTTTCTCCTGATAATGATGTCCTCTTGAGCAGTCCCCACCCGGAGATCCGAATGGGGGACTGTTTTATCTCCGGAATATTTTACCCAAGAGGATGCCATCGTCATTTAACCATACAGTAAAGCTGCGTGCCCTTGGGAAAAATTATGGCTGTAGTTTCCCCTTGCTTTCAGCCATTTGCAGTACCAGCACAGCAAGGCTGTTGTGGTTAGTGTTACAAGGCCAGATCAGTCAATCATCCAGACTGTTGCCCTGCAACTACTGAAAAGGCTGCTGCCCCTCTTCAGGAACCTCACATTTGTCTGGCCTCTCAACAGATACCCCTCTGTTGTTGTTGCACCTACGGACCTACGGTATGGCTATCTGTATCCTTGAAGCATGCAAGCCTCCCCACCAACGCAAGGTCCATGGTTCATGGGTTCATCAGGAACAATGGAGGGCCTATAACACATCCTTGGGGAACGCCGGACATTACTTCTGTTTTACTCAATTACTTTCCATCTATTACTACGAACTGTGAACTTTCTGACAGGAAACCACAAATCCAGTTGCACAACTGAGGTGATACTCCATAGGCACGCAGTTTGATTAGAGGACACTTGTGAGGAATGGTGTCAAAAGCCTTCTGGAAATCTAAAAATATGGAATCAATTTGACATCCGATGTCAATAGCACTTATTAGTTCATGAGTATAAAGAGCTAGTTGTGTTTCACTAGAACGATATTTTCTGAATCCTGGCTGACTATATGTCAATAAATCATTTTCTTCGAGGTGCTTCATAATGTTTGAATACAAAATATGTTCTAAAATCCTACTGCAAATCGATGTTAGTGATATAGGCCTGTAATTCAGCGGATTACTCCTACTTCCCTTTTTGGGTACTGGTGTGACTTGAGCAATTTTCCAGTCTTTAGGTACATATCTTTCTGTGAGTGAGTGGTTGTATATAATTGCTAAATATGGAGCTATTTTGTCAGCATACTCTGAGAGGAACCTGACTGGTATACAATCTGGACCAGAGGCCTTGCCTTCATTAAGTGATTTAAGCTGCTTTGTTACACCAAGGATATCTACTTCTATGTTTCTCATCTTGGCAGTTGTTCTTGATTGGAATTCAGGAATATTTACTTCATCTTCTTTGGTGAAGGAGTTTTGGAAAACCGTGTTTAATAACTCTGCTGTAGTGGCACTGTCATCAGTGACTTCACTGTTGTTATCATGCAGTGGAGGTTGCCAGTGGTGTGCTTTATGTATGACCAGAATCTCTTTGGGTTTTCTGTCAGATTTTGAGACAGAATTTCATTGTGGAAATTATTAAAAGCATCTCACATTGAAGTACACGACATATTTTGAACTTCTGTAAAACTTTGCCAATCTTGGAGATTTTGCGTTTTTTTAAATTTGGCATGCTATTTTCGTTGCTTCTGCAACAACGATCTGACCCATTTTGTGTACCATGGGGGATCAGTACCCCCATTTATTAATTTATGTGGTATATATCTCTCAATTGCTGTTGATACTATCTCTTTGAAAACGTTCCACAACTTTTCTACACTTACATGATCAGATCAGAAGGAGTGAAGATTGTCTCTTAAAAAGGCGGTACAAGCATTTTTATCAGCTTTTTTAAATAGATATACTTTGCATTTCTTTTTGATGGTTGTAGGTGTTATGGTATTCAGCCTAGCAGCAACTGCCTTCTGGTCACTAATCCCCATATTCGTCACAACACTCACTATTTGTCCAGGATTATTTGTTGCTAAAAGGTCAAGTATGCTTTTGCAACCGTTTATGCTTCGAGTGGGCTCATGAACTAGTTGTTCAAAATAATTTTCTGAGAAAGCATTCAGTACAATTTCGGGTGATGTTTTATGCCTGCCACTGACTTTAAATGCATAATTTCTCCAGCATATCGAGTGTAGATTGAAGTCACCACCGGCTATAATTATATGAGCGAGGTACTTATCTGAAATGAGACTCGTTTTCTTTGAACTGTTCAGCTACTATGTCTTCAGAGTCGGGGAGTTGTTAAAATGATCCATTTAATAGTTTAGTCTGATTGTCAGGAATAACCTCTACTGATACTATTTCACATGAACTTTCTACTTCATTTTCGCTACAAGGGAAACTACCTCTGACAGCAATAAATACTCCACCACCAACTGTATTTAGTCTAGCCTTTCTGAACACTGTTAGATTGTTTGAAAAAAATTTCTGCTGAACTTATTTCTGGCTTTAGCCAGCTCTCTGTACCTACAACTATTTGAGCTTCAGTGCTTTCTATTAGGGCTTGGAGCTCTGGTTCTTTCCCAACACAGCTACGACAATTTACAATTAAAATACCAATCGTTTCTACAACTACCTTACTGTGTTTTACCTGCCCACTTTCTGACGGATGCCCCTTCTGTGGTTCCCTGAGACCCTCTAACCTAAAAAATCGCCCAGTATCTTCCACACAGCCCTCGCTACCCGTGTAGCCATCCCCTGTGTGTAGTGGACTCCTGACCTATTAAGCGGAACCCAGAAACCCACCACCCAATGGCGCAAGTGCCTACATGGTCACAGAACCACCTGAGCCTCTGATTCAGACCCTCGACTCGGCTCTGTGCCAAAGGACCACAGTCGGATCTATCGACGATGTTGCAGATGGTGAGCTCCGCCGTAATCTCAGAAGCAAGACTGGCAGTCTTTACTATTTCCGCTAGCCACCTGAAACCAGACAGAATCTGCTCCAATCCAAAGCAACACACGTCATTGGTACCGACATGAGCCACCACCTGCAGTTGGCTGCACCCTGTACTATTCATGGCATCTGGAAGCACCCTTTCCACATCCAGAATGACTCCCCCCAGAATGCACACAGAGTGCACACTGGCTTCCATCCCCTGCTTGGCAGCCAGGTTCCTAAGGGGCCCCATTATGCGCCTAACGTTGGAGCTCCCAACTACCAGCAAACCCACCCCCTGTGAATGCCGAGACCTTGTGGGCTGAGAAGCTTCCTCTGGAACGGGGTGAACAACTGCATCCAGCTCAGAGACATTGTCAGCAACAGATAACGCCTGAAACCTGTTTGTCAAACGAACCGGGGAGGCCCTACGATCGGCCCAACGGAAAGTTATTCGCTGCCTGCCAGACTTTGGAATGATCTCCCACTCGACAATGGGTGAGGGGTCAACCTCAGTGCAGGCAGTACCTGGGGAGGTCACAGCAGTGGACTGATCGGAGGACACGTGGGATGTGCTCGACATCTCTTGCATCCCCGCATCCCATCCCCCACAGTGACGCCCCCTGGCAGCAGCCTCAAGCTGTGTGACGGAAGCCAACGCAGCCTGAAGCTGTGAGTGAAGGGTCACCAGCTCAGCTCGCATCTGTACACAGTGATTACAGTTCCTGTCCATTACTGCACTCCTCCTGTTTGAAGCTCATAATAATATGTAAAAAGTGAACGGTGCACTCGCCTTAGTAGTAGCAGGAACTAGCGATGCACTCTCACTGACAGTTTAACTGACAAGTTTGCTGCAATATGAGAAGTATTTGATAAAATGAGTGAATTACTGCCAAGTTATAATTCTCCTGGGATACACACTGTTATTAATGAAATGTTGTGATCATACCTTGTCAGGTGTCCCTCCAAGGTCTTCATGAGGCAAAACATGCGAAGTGCGAGTTTGTCCACAAAATTTTTCTACGCCATATTTTACTTATTGTTCATGTTACCCTTTGACATACTCTCCTCCACAGTTGATACACCACTCCCAATGCCATTTCACTCCCAGAAGCAGTCTTGGTATACCTCTTGCTGGATCGCGCAAAGTGCCATCTGTGAATTTTCTGTTATCATGACTATCGTTGCAAATTTTTGTCCTTTCAACAAGTTTTTCAACTCTGGAAATAAAAAAAGTCCACAGGGGCCATGTCTGGAGAGTACAGAGGATGAAGGAGCACAGTGATTTCGTTTTTTGTGCAATTGCCACGCACCAACAAAGATGAATGTGCAGGTGCATTATCATGATGCAAGAGCCATGAATTGTTTCGCCACATTTCAGGCTGGTTCCTTTTCATATTTTCTCGCAGGCATCACAGAATGTCCTGATTATACCACAAGTAACAGCTTGTCCCTGTGGCATGAGTTCATGATGAACTAAGCATTCAATGTCAAAGAAAACTACCAGCATAACTTTGACATTTGACCTGACCTGATCAGCTCTCTTGGTCTTGGAGAGTCTTTCCCAATGCATTGTGAAGCCTGAACTGTGGTCTCAGCATCATAACTGTAGATTCATGTTTCATCACCAGTTATGGTTCTCTTAAGGAACATCTCATTCCCATTTACAAAGTCCAAAAGCTCTTCACAGACTGCGAGGTGAAGGCCTTTCTGGTCTTGATTCATGAGGCATGGTATGAGCTTGGTGGAAACATGATGCATTCCAAGATGCTGTATCAGGATTTCATGCCATGATCCAACTAAAATGTTACATTCATCAGCAATCTCTTGGGAAATCAGTCTTTCATTGGCACACATGATTTTGTTGACATTTCTGACAAGAGCGTCATTAGTAGACATTGAAGGGCATCCTGAATGGGGGTCACCTTTAACTTCTATCTGGCCATTTTTGAACTGTGTGAATCATTTCTAACAACAAGTGTGGCTTAAGCACTCACCACCATGGGCTTCCTGCATCATTTGGTGTGTGTCTGTAAAGGTTTTCTTCAGTTTCATGCAAAATTTAATGCAGTTGCATTGTTCCTTAAACATTGCAATCTTGAAATTCGCAAACTGTGTGACACAATGTTCTGCTCAATACAGCAATGAACCATAACTAAACTACGTACAACAATGAAACTTCTGCTGGCAGTTATGCATTAAACACATGAGTAAGCAGGGATCCCAACCATGTTTTGCTCCAACACACTATTGGCATGAAAGTACAAATGTTCTGGAATTTTTTGAACAGACCTTTGTAGTATACTTATACAAATGCTCAAAGACTCTAAAACGAAATATGTTCTCAGCTTGGAGCCATATGCAGGGAAGATAAATGATAGGCCAAAACAATCAAATTCAGCAGCAGCTGTTATCAAATGCCTGGTTGTTCCTATATATAATACAGTGTGCAGTGTCACCACAGATATTATTACACTTCAGTTGATTTGGCCAAAGATTTGTGGAGGAATCACAAGCTAGCTCTCATGGAATCATTACAAGCAAGTAGGAAGCACATAGCCCAAGAACTGAAACACATCAAGATGAGAATTATATTCCAGTAAATGTGCTTTCAGTGATTCTAGTACTGGAAATACCCCAATCACAACTGTTCCCCCATGGAAAAAAAACCTTCTGATGCTGCTGACTCAACATTATGGCACTGCAATTGTTTCACCAACTGACACTAAGAATAAAACAGTCATAAATTTATATTATAATGAGACGAAAGGCAGTGTTGGCACAATCAATCAAGTGGCGACTAAATTTTCGACTGAGGATGCTACAAGAAGGTGGCCACAATCAATTTTCTGTAGTCTTGTGGACATAGCAGTGTTAAATGGTTATCCATTGTGTCTACTAAACTTCCCAGACACGAATAAGACAAAATCTAATAAGCAATGGCTTTTTCTTCAAGAATTGGAACTACAGCTCTTGAAACCTTACATTGAAGAAAGGACTATGAATATATGAATATGAATATTAGAGAACTCCAGAAATGCATGGTTTCAACCATGGGAAGTATTCTCAGATGGCATGTCAAGCAGAAGTTTGCTGCAAAGGAAGCTGAAGAAGGAAGGGGAAGATGTCTGTTGTATTGGCATGAAAACCAGTCAAAAGCAACGAAGGACTCTTCTTTCTGTGTTTATTCACCACCTTCCAAACGGTATCTACTTCTGAACAAAACTGTATCAATGATCATTGATGCCCAACACAGACTTTGTGACCACGCACATTGTTGATGCACATCAAATGCCCCAGATTCTATCCACCAACAGTCATAATTGTATTCATTCCTATCGATCTACTACATCACTCATCCTGACGTACTTTAGCGTTTTGTTTTCTGCACCTGCCCATTTTCTCGACCTGCCCATGCCACAAGAACTTCTGAACCTCAATCTAACCCATCCCCTCCCTTTCTCTTCGCTTATCATAACACACACGCACTCCCATTCCTCATCGTCCCTTCTCATCACGTTTCTGTACGTTTTTAACATATTTATGAGTATTTTTACATGGGTTAATGCATTTTAACGTATTTCTACGCTAGACTCTCGCTAATGCGGACATTCCTGGCACATATGGGTGCTGGATTAGTGAAAGTGCTGGATTACTGAGTGTCTGAAATTTATTTTATTCATTTATTTCATTTTTATTTAATTTTTGGAAACATAGGGGATATAGTGTACTGTACTGTTTAAACTGAAGGATACAATTTTAAAACACAGAGGATATACTTTATTAGATCCAAAAATACATTAATTTTCAAAGAAAACTTAGTCCTAGAGTGTATACTGTACATAATTATACAGTCGTATCACTTACTATGAAACATGTCCCCAATTTTTAACTGTCACAATGATGATAATGAGATGGTGCCATGCATTATCATGCAGCTGCTTTATAAGCAGTACATTGGTACTGCATTTATCTGGTTGTTGCATGATGTACTCCAGGAAGACCTCAGCACTTCAGCAACAGCAGTGTGAGAAATCTTCATGCTCTCTCCTCCTGTGTCCTCTTCTTCATAAACAGCTACGTCCAGTTCTACATTCTCACTCTTTTGCATAATTTCCTGTTTTCCCAACTCACTATCCATTTGTGTTGAGTAATGGTGAATAACACCTTCTTTCTTTTTGATGTCATAAATAGTTGCTCGTCCAACAATGAACTCAGCAGCAATGGCTTTCTGTGAAGAACCTTGATTTAATTTATCTAAAATTTCAAGTTACTGCTTGAGGTCTTGCGTAACGTGTTTCCTTTTAGAAGACATGATCCCGATCTGTAAAGAAAGCTACAATTTCAAATACAGTATATAAAACATTGTTTAACTAAGCATTGTTGTGCATGATAATTTGTTGTGCATATGTTTTTGGATGTACGTTGGATTACTGAGAGGCTGGACCAGTGAGGGCTGGATTAGTGAGAGTCTAGTGTATCTTTGCGTATCTGTTCATGTTGCTGCTTGCATTTACGTATTTTTCACTCATTTTTACATGTCTTTTTGGTTATACAGCTCCTCTCGCAACCATCAACACCTATTTTGCCAATTTCTGCATCATTCCCATTTTCTTTACACCATTCATGCCACAATGGATCCTTACTCCATCTTTCTGCACCAGTTCATTTCACAACGACCTACAAATTTTCAGATTCTGCCAATCCCTGGCCCTCACAAACATGGTATTACAAAAACACATCTCCATGCCATAAAATGCCAGAACCACCTCTTCTCCCTCTACGAGATACTACTACTCTGCAATCCCTAGTCCATACATCAGATCTCTGAAATTGAATCCTGTGCTCTCCAGCAACTGGAGGAGCATTCCAGACAGTTCCTCCATAAGTTACCTAACCTGATGACATCCCACTGCCATCTTGGAGCTCCACTATCTGACCATTATCATACCCACAGAATTTTTTCTCATCCACCCCTCATAGCAGCTAAACCCTACCTAGCTGACCTTTTCAACTTGTCACATCCCCCCAAACCCCCTACCAACTCTTCAAGAAATCCAGAGCCAAAACATTCCTGTAACAGTGGTGCTAACCTTTCCACCAAAACCCTCAGCTGCACATTAAGTTTCAGTCCTATCTAAAGGCCTCACCTTTAGTCCTACACCCAAATTTAACTATGCTGAATTTGTCAAAGACCTGCTCTCCTTTTCCTGACCCCTGTAGTGGAAGCACTTCTTTACCACCAATCCCTCCAAACAAGAAACCACCCTAATTGCAGTATTTGAAACCTGCATCTTCCAGTTTGTATCACTGTCCAACCATGATCCTCCCCCCCCCCCCCCCCCCCCCCACTCCTACCTAACCACCTGCTGGTCACCTTCCAGGAATTCCTTACCTCCAACTTAGTGTCACCATCCTTCTGGAGGTCCCTTCATCAGAAGAAAGAATAGCCATACATAGCCTCAAAACAAATCCTGACCTTATCATCCTGCCTGCAGACTAAGGTTCCACCACTATTGTTATGAATCATAGTGACTACCTGGCAGAAGGCCTCTGCCAGTTATCTGAATCCTCCACCTATAAACTCTGCTAGAGTGAACCCATCCCACAAGTCCAATATAAACACCAATCACTGTCCCTTCCCAGAACATCTCCCCTGAATCAATTTCCATCCTCATCCCTATGACACATCACACACCTGCCTTCTTCATGCTCCCCAAAATCGACAAACCCAACAATCCTAGACACCCCATTGTGGCTGGTTATTGTGCCCCCTACTCAAAGAATTTTGGTCCTCATTGACCAACACCTCCAACCAATTCCCTGTAATCTAGCCTTCCACTTCAGACACCAACCGCTTACTTCATGACTCTCCACCATCCCCATCCCTTTACCTCAATGTTGACGCCAACTTCCTACACACCAGCATTCATAATGCCCATGCTCTTACCACTATTGAACATTACCATTCCCAACATCCTTCAGACTCCAAACCCACTACTTCATTTCTCATAGATCTTACTAACTTTACCATAACCCATAACTTCTTCTCATTTGAAGGGAAGGTATATAAATAAATCCATGGCACAGTCATGTGCACCCACATGGCACCCTCCTAAGTCAACCTTTTTATGGGCCATCTAGAGGATACCTTTCTAGCCTCCAAAAACACCAAACTTCCAGTTTGGTTCAGGTTCGTTGATGACATCTTCCTGATCTGGACTCAGTGCCAAGACACCCAATCTTCGTTCCTTCACAACCTCAACACCAACTCCCCCATCCACTTCACATGGTCCGCCTCAACCCAGCATGACGCCTTCCTAGATGTTGACCTCCTCACTGATGGCTCCATCTGCACTTCTGTCTACATGAAACCCACCAACTACCAACAGTACTTGCATTTTGGCAGCTGTCATCCCTTTCACACAAAATAATCCCTCCTACAGAACCTGAACATCCAGGAATGGTGTATCTGCAGTGTCAAAAACTCCCTTCTCAGTATGCTGATGATCTCACCAAGGCTTTCACAGACAGGCACTATTCCCCAGACCTAGTTCACAAACAGATATCCCATGCCATTTCCCCTCACACCCTCAAACAGTCCCAGCACCTACAAGAACCAGTCCCAAAGCAGTGTCCCCTTCCTCACCCAGTGCCACCCTGGATTGGAAAAACTGAGCCACATCCTTTGTCAGGGCTTTGATTGCCTATCATCATGCCCTTAAATGAGGGCATCCTACACAAGATACTTCCCACCCCTTCTAAAGTGGTGTTCCATTGTCCACCCATCCTATACAACATCCTAGTCCATCCCCATTCCACTCCCGATACATCCCCCTTGCCACAAGGATAATATTCTTGTGGAAGACCTAGGTGCAAAATCTGCCCAATCCACTCATCCAGCATTTCCTATTCCAGGCCCATCAGGGGCCGGGCCACCTGCAAAAGCAGCCATGTCATTTAACAGATCTGCTGCAATCATTGCACAGCTTTTTATATTGGTATGACTACCAACCAGCTGTCTACCAGGGTGAACAGCCACCGCCAAACTGTGGCCAAGAGCAAAGTAGACCACCCTGTGTCACAACATGCAGCAGAACAAAACACACTTGCTTTCAATGGCTGCTTCATTACCCGAGCCATTCCGAGCCTTCCCTCCACCACCAGCTTTTCTGAACTGTGCAGATGGCAGCTGTTCTTACAACACATTTTCCACTCCCGTAATTATCCTGACCTCAACCTACGGTAACGTACTGTCCCCACACCCTCCAGACAACAGTTTCCACCCCCCCCCCCTATTCTCATTCTCATCTCCCATGCTATTTATTTGCAGTCTTCTGCTAATGCATCTGCCTGTCTTTCCCCACTACTTTCCTGTTTTGCTCCTTTTTTCCCCACCTCCCTGTGCACAACCTCCTGATGCTGCACCTGGTGACCTGTTGCACACTTCACCAAACAGTGTTCATTTCTCTCCCCATCCCTTCCCCTTCCCCGTCCTATCCATATTGCTGCTTTCGTCCCCCACATGGAGTTGCATTCGAGCCTGAGATGCTAGAGTTGGTGATCATGTGTGGGTGAGGTGTGCTTGCTCTTGTGGGTGAATGGTGTGTGTCTCTCTTTTACTGATGAAGGCTGTGTGCAAAAGCTACCAGTATATGCATCTTTTAATTGTGCCTGTCTGCAACTTGATGTGTCTTCTTTACAGTAAGTAGCAACCTGTCTTTTGCCATATCACTGATATTTGTACCCAGAGTTTCCATTGTTTGAAAAATACTAAACACATTTTTGTAGAGAGTGCTAAAAGAAATTTACTGTTTCTTGACCTTTATTACACATCAGTAGATCTTTATACAATATTTTGTTAATAATGATCAATAAAATTTAGAAATTTGAATTATTATTATTATTATTTTTTTTTTTATGGCAACAACGAACCCAGCCTTTGGCCCCCACCCTCCATGGCTGCCTCGCTGCTGCTCATTGTGAAAAGTACATTGGTACTGTAAGGGTTAATGATTCATTTTCCATGTGTCTCAGTTGAACTAAAATGAAAGTATTTAGTAAAATCATTCCTGTCATGACTGAAGAAGACAAAAATTACAATATAGTATCCACCAATATAATCAACATTTCAGCTATATGGAGTTTTAAAGACAAATATAGGTCCAACATTGATAAAAACGCACCTTCATTTGCAGTTTCCTGTAGATGCTGTAAGTTATTCCACTGAATCATTCGTTTTAATGTTTATATTACTGATATTTTCCTATTTCAGTTTCTGATAACGGCATCTCTTCAAAAAAGAGGCAACTACTAATTTAATGATAAATCACAACTAAGTACTGAGTAAAACCAATACAACAAGATATTAATTCTCTGGTTTGATGGGCATATCTGTATGGGAGAAGATACATTTCATGAGTAATACTACCTTCTTCCCCTTACATTCCACACATGAATGTAGCATATAATTGACTGTCAGACACCTCTGAATATATTGTAGTCTTTCTTACATGATGTTTCTACAATGGAGACAGAGTTGTCCTACAGTCATTCTCAAATACTTGTTCTTTAACCTTGCTGAATGGTGTGTCACCAAAGGACTATTGTCCTGGATTCTTAGATGCCTACTTCAAATTTCTTTCCATCAGACTACTACTGTATTTTTGTGAATGTCTCTCTTTGTGGCAGATAAATGTTGTTGACACACTGAAGTAACTTCTGCTTAGTATCCTTTCAACATCACTACTTTTGTTACAGATTCTCTCAGAAGTCAAAGGTAACCTGTTTTTCTCCCCAACAAGCATGCAGGTAATTTTAGCTCTTGTACATCTTGGTGCAAAGGGTAACACTGCTCAGGAGATTGCAGATGGCTTATGTCTTCCATCTGATAAGGAGACTATTGAGAATGGATTTAGAGAATTAACAAATCGTTTGCAGGTTTGTATGAATCATCTGTTGTGTTTTTATATTACTCATATAGAAAGACTCATTCTCATGTAAGTAAATACATTGAAGATAGCAAACTGGTTAAGAGTGGCTTAAAATTTATATAAAAATACAGAAATGACAATGGCTGCACCACAAAGCACGTACAAAACGGTAATGATTGGCTTTCCAAGAATGAGGTGCCATTTTTTCTCTGTTGGAAGGATTTTTTATTTTTTTATGCATCAGAAAATGAAGTGGAATTAAAAGTTTAAACTGCAATTGGTAAATCACCAGCATTGGTGTAAGGCTAAATGGTATAAGTTGCACACAACAGCTCTCTTGTAATGCAAGACGTTTAGTTATAATGATTTTAAGTTATTGCAGCTTCTAGGTAAAAGCCAATGATTCCATATACTTCTTAACAATGCTTTTCTTGTTTTACTTTGCAAAATAAAGTCACACAGAACATCTGCAGCCATTATATAAGTAACATTATTCTTTTCTGGTGGGACATCCACACCTGTTACATGTAATGTTTATGATTAAAACAACCTCTGTAGTTGTACAGTTATTTATTGACTAAAGTCTTTGCACTACCAGGTTTCAGAGACTCAGTTCCATCTTTAGTTGTGTACGAAAGTTAAAATTAAATATCTCTAAGCTGCAAGACCATAATAAAACTAACAGTAATAGACAAAAAGACAATTGTGGTAACGTAAATCCATTCCATTGCATATACTTATAAATAAAAAGTTGAAGCAGTTGTGTCAAATACAAAATTGTTTAGGCTTTTGTGGCCACTTGTTGACAAACTGTCTACTGGCTTCTGTCTTGGGTTCTTTGGCCGACATTCATCTGATGATTTCACTGACATTTCACCAGCACAAGTGGCTGGCATTGTCAAAGCTTCATCCTCCATTGCCAGTGGTGAACTGGAGTTGAGCTCGCAGCTGCAGACTATATGTACCTGGTGCACCAACGTCCGAGGGCTTCTCCGTGGTCATTCTCGGTGCGGTTGTCCTCTTGCTACCTGTGACTGTTGTTTGCTGCAGTACGGGAAGCCAGGATCCATTTACCTTAAGGCCTTCCTCTTTCTTGTTGAAGCTATTCATGTGATTTTGCATTTCTACAGCTTCTCTGAACAAGCGGGTGTGATAGTGCTTCTCTCCAGCCAGAACTTCCATGTCGGAAAATTTTATTACGTGGGCAGTCGGTCTCAGTGTGTGCTCTGCCATGGCCAATCTCTCCACCTGCCACAACCTGCAATGTCACTTATGTTCTTTGACCCTGGTGTTGACTGATCGTCCAGACATTCCAACATAAACTTTTCCACATGTGCATGGTATGCGGTATATTCCTGACATTGCAAGTGGGTCCCGCTGATCTAAGACACTCTTTAATCTTCCTTGTCAATTTGAAAATTGTCTTTATGCCGTGTTTGTGCAATATATGGCCAATTCTATTCATCACTCTGGAAATGTATGGCAGAAAGGCCGTACCTGACATTTCTTTTTCTGGTTTCTTACTTCGCTAATTTGTGTCAAAACTAACTTGCAAGGCAACACATCTGCTTTGGCTCATCAGACTGAATACTCAAATGCATCCACATGACAAGCACCTTTCAGCTGAAACTGACAAACTCCTCCTTATCCTCCAAGTGGTGGTGAGGAGCATGAACACTAAATACAAAATAAAGCCAGATTAGACACTGCATGGGAAGCAGAAAGCTGAAAACAGCAGGCTGAAAACCATGTAGCATATAGCTGTACTCACAAAGTTCTTGTGTGTTTATTTATGCACTAAGCGACTTTAGTACTGCTTATTGCTATATAAGAAACCATGCAGTGAGTACACATTAGTTGGTAAACAACACTTGTGATTGTATATGTTGATTTTACTTCAGTGTTGTAGGATTTACCAGAGGTGGGGCTGTAGTAAGCAGTAGAGGGTGGAAGCACTGGGCATGTTATAGCAGCAACAAGTGCAGCATAGGAATCCTGGTGTAGAGATGATACAGGTTTCTGGTAAGAGTATTTGCCCTTACTGTACAGTTTCTTTAACAGTGTACCCAATAAACTCAGAAATTTATCCACATGCCACAATATCACAACATCCCCTGTCACAAGCAAGCTATTTTTTATTGTGGTAGCTGCACTCAAATTAACTGAGGTTCCAGTTAAGTTCCAGTAAAATCAGTACTTTAGCACCAGTAATTATTTGGCTAAAAATACATACCTTTTTTTCATTATCTCATGCTGTGGTATTTTCTTATTGCAAATACTGTGGCTTTACTCAACCATTCAGTCCCCACAACATTGTCGGGAGAGAATATTTTGAGTACAGTAACTGATACACATATGTTTATATTTGCATTGCAAATATTATCAACTGCAGCTGACATGGAATCACAACAAGTAGCAAATACAAGAATCTGTTATCAGATATAGTAGTGTTTCTTGGAGAAACTTGGCTATCATGGTGTGGACCTATCCCAATATATGTTATAACAATCTTCTTGTATACCAGACAGCAATTGTTTGAGTGAAACCATTTTGTTCACACAGATGACACAAGAAACAAAGAAATCTTTATGCTTACCACCCACCACCTCTAGTTGTATGCTCCTCAATAAACAGGGATGAAAATCTATAAAACATTAAAAGGGAACATGTTAATGATGATGAAATTAGGTCTACTGAAAAGAAGGCTATATGAGACATTGGTACGGAAATGCCATTACTCAATGGATGAATTTGTGCAGGACTAACTGGTAATATGAGCTAGATATACTTGTTACATATCCTCATTAGTATATATATTATTGTTCATAGAAAAATCATCTCAGTGCTGTATTATTATGTATTAGTGTAAAAGTATTTTTAATTGTAATGTAACTTTCTGACAAATCTTCAGTATGTAAACCAAATGGATTGCATGAGATCAAGGGCGATTCTAGAAATCAGTGATGGGGGTGGCAAATTATGGAGGGGGTGTGGAGTTTGAGAAATGGAATACTGCTTAACAAAAGGAGAGTTGGGGTCCTCCACTGACAAATTGGTAAAATTTGGTGTTGCTTAAAGTAGTTTTTGGTAACTGTTTTGTAGTTCAGGGCAAAAAACTTATTTTAATATGGAAGATTTTACAAATTGCATAAACCATAAAAAAGGTCAACTTACACCATTAATTTTCTATATACAGAAGATGACATGAATGTAAAATCTTGAACTTGACATGAATATAAAAAAAATTCTGTAATAAAATTCACTGGCTATTTCCATCTTCTGCCCAATTTATCGTGCTCATTTGTCTCTGTTTCTTTTTTTGAATAAGTCGATGACATCACATCCAATGTATATTAATAAATAATAAGATGCCTATTTTAAGTTAAATGATATTTACCTTTTATTATTTTGTTAAAATGTGTTTGAAATACAGTGCAACCTATATTGCTATATAATTACAAAAAAATATTGAATCTGTTGAAGTAATGTATTTGCTGATTTCTGAAGTCATTTTATCCAGTGTAATATGATACTCCCTTGGGTGAGGGGGGGTGGGGTGCCTGTAGCCCCACTCCCCCCCCCCCCCCCCCTCTTGCCACTGCCCCTGTATGAGATGAATAAACTACAGTTCACATTTAATACAAGAACTGTGAGTACAGCATTAGACACGGAGGTAAAGCTACAACCGTGAGAATTGATTAATATGGTGCCAGTGGGCACTATCTGGTACACATCTGAGAAATGTCTGATACAAAGCCAAAGTCCCAAAAGCAGCACATACATAAGTCCATTAAACAGAGTTAATACCCAGTGTCTAAATATAATGACTATAGCAGTGAGAAGATCCAACCAGAAGTGTGTTGGCAGTAAGTTATATCATAACATAAACTTGCTCATGTATACCATGGTTGCCCTTGTTCCTACCTTGAGACTGGTGGCTGCAGCTTGTCTAATGTAATGGCACACAACATAGTTACGCTGCTTCCATGAGCTCTGATGGATTGTCAGTATTGATATCTTACAATATTACACCCTTTATTATTGAAATAGGTCTGCAGGGACAGAAGTGTTCCATTTATGCCTTATTTGAGGTGATGGAGGGTGGTGATCGGGGTCAGTGATCTGTCTACTGGATCCATTGTGAAGTATACGCAGTCTCCTGCAGTCGACAGGGAAGAACTAACAGTCAATTTGAACACACTTTATTGTAATTAAAGAAAAATGCCTTCTTGGCATACACTAAGTTTTAAACACAAGCACACCAAAATATCCCCACAACTCTTGGGGAGGTAAACCACATAAGGAAACAAGACAATGGAAGAAAATACTGGCCAAAATCTACTCAACCGATTACAAAATACAACATGCTACTACAATTCTATGGGGAGTGTATACAATGCTAGGGCCAGTGTAAGTACTGGCTGGAGCTGTTGCCCAACAGTAGGTAAACACTGCCGGTCTGACTGTCCTGGCATGCTTATAAAGCCAATTTGGCGTAGTACTACATGAGTCACAAAAAAATAATTTGCACAGCACCACAAATGTCAATAGGAGTAGGAGCGTCCTGGTCAACGTCCATGGGTTTGTGGCTGGCAGGGGTGGGAGGTGGCGATGCAGCACTAGCAGCTGGCAGCGGAGACAGCGGCTGAGGCAGAGGCAGAAGTGGAGATTCCACCACAGGACAGGTGGCGATAGGCACTGACAGCTCCCCGGGGTGTTGTGGTCCACCGGAAGGGGGCAGAGGTGGTTGATATGCCAGCTGGTGGTGGAACCATTGGCTCACCGGAGAGATGCCATCATGTGGCTGCAGAACTTGGTGATGACCACAGGTGCTCAGTGCGTCCGTGGATGAGAGAAGATTTGCACCCAGACCTCCTGCCTGACATGAAAGGAGTGCACCGGTGTGTGGGCAGGAGGGTGAGAAGCCTCAAAAACCAGAACAGATAAGGGAGAGCGGAATGGTCGACCATGAAATATCTCCACTGGACTTTTACCGGCATGGAGGGCGGTCTCATATGTAGCCAAAAAGGAAAGCACGGCCTCCTCCAGTAGGTGATATATCAGCAGCTTATTGAGGCAGGCCTTGAATGTTCCCACAAAACATTCTGCCTGACTGTTTGACATTGGGTGAAAAGGGACGGCCGGATGAGGGAAATTTAATTGGCAGTACAGAATTGCTTAAACTGTGGACCATTTTGGGGAGTCCCACGACAGTAAAGAGGCGCCGGAGAATTTTGATGGTCTCAACAGAAGTATTGTTCATCAATTGGGAGACATAAGGGTATCATGACCCAGACTTGATCAGTATGAACCACGGGGAACCATGAAACGGACCTATGGAGAAATCCAAATGGAGACATTCTCACGGAGCAGCTCCATCCAGCCACAAAAAATACTGAAATGGGGGTGCTGCCTGACATGTTTGGCACATGGTGCAGGATGACATGAGGGAGGCAATGTCTTTGTCCCAACCGCCCCAATAAAGATGTCAGTGTGGCAGCTGTTCAGTGAAGATGATGCCCCAGTGGCCAGCGTGGAGGAGGTCAAGGACACAGCAGCACAACAGATTCATTATGACCACCCATGGAATGTCAGAGTCACTATGCAAAGGGATGATGCTACTATGGAAAAAGAGACTGTGCCAATGATCCCAAAAATGCTGGAACTCTGAATCGTGGGTGCTACAATTGCTGGTTGGAAAACCCGCAGCAATTTGGCAGCAGGGAGCTTGCAGTGTCCAATCCTGAGCAGTGGCCCACCAGACTGCATCGGCATCCAATGGAAATGCATCTAGAGCTAGGTCCACATCTGATTCCACATGGAAACAAACCAAGGGGGAGGCATCAGACTCATGGTCTCCCCTAGCAGGCAGGCAAGGCAAAAAATCGGTGTTTGTGTGCTGTTCAGAGGTACGATAGACAATATCAAAGTCGAACGTAGCCAGGAAGAGTGCCCAGCGCTGAAGGCGGCATGCTGTCTGGGTAGACACTGCAGCACCCAGGTGCACCCAAAGGTTTGTGGTTGGTCTTCAGAGTGAAATTACGACTATCCACGAAACTTTAGAATTTCGTCAGGACGAAAACCAGCGCCAAAGCTTCCTTTTCAATTTGACTGTATTTGGTTCGACTGTCAGTCAATTTTTTGGCCACGGGCCTCTCAACGCCATCGACCACTTGCAGGAGGCCCGCACCCAGGCCATAGTCTGAGGCATCATTGGAGATGATGAGGGGCAGGGAAGGATCGTAAGTGGTCAGACAAGGAGGGTGGGAGAGAACTGATTTGAGACATATGAAAGCCTGCTCACACACCCTCTCCCAAAGCCAACATGCACCCTTGCACAATAACCCTGTCAGGGGTGCCGAAATTGAGGCAGCGTGGGGTATAAACCAACGATTATAGTTGATTTGACCAAGGATGGTATGCTGTCGCTTCACATTGGAGGGAGGAGGGAGGTTTTGAATCACCTCGACATATTCCTTAGAGGTGTGTAGGCCATGGGAATCAATTGTGAACCCGAGGTAAGTGACCTCTTGTGCAAAAAAGTCAAACTTTACTTTCCAGCAATGCAGGTTAGCCTCAGAAAAAACCTGAAACAGCCAATCCAGCTTGTCCACGAGGTCCACTGCAGATGAGCCACCGACGATGACATCGTCCAAATAATTGGTCTCACAGGCACATGGCTTTTGAGGTGTTCCAAATAACATTGTAAAATGGCGGGAGCACTGGCAATGCCAAACGGAAGGTGGTTTCACTGGAAAAGGCCACACGGGGTATTGATCACTAGGATCTGCTGCGATTCCTAATCCAACAGCAACTGCAAATAAGCATCGTGCAAATCAATTTTGGCAAAAACGGTCGAGCCCGCAAGACGTGTGAGCGTGTCATCCACCTATGGGACAGGATATGCATCAATGATGGACTGAGACTTGACTGTGAAGTTAAAATCACGCATGATGCGTAAAGCACCATTCAGCTTCTCAACTATGACGATAGGCATCGCCTAGCAACTGTGCACTATGGGAGAAAGGACGCCTTCATCTTGTAAGTGGCGAAGTTCCACCTGGTGCCTTTCTTGGAGAGGAATGGGGACCATGCGGGCCTTAAAAACAATGAGGAACAGCAGCGGGAAGAAACTGAACGTGTGCAGTGAAACCCTTCACCCCTGGTGTGGAGGATGAGACCCAAGTTTTGTATTTGCTGAGCAACGGGGCAAGGAGGGTATCTGATGAAGAAAACGGCACCGCCTGTACCACACCCTGCGCTGATAAACCCAGATGACCAAAAATGTCCACGTCCAGAAGGTTAGTAGCGCCAAGGTATCCGACCACCAAAAACTGAGCGGTGAAGGAACGACCGTTGTAAGAGATTTGAGTGGAGAAAAACGCCATCGATTGATATACAGTGATTATGGAAACTGCACAAGGTACGAGTGTACGAGGATAAAACCAGCAAGCCCAAGTGTTGGTAAGTGGCACCATCCACAGTAGAAACGGATGATGCCGTGTTAATTTGGAAGACCACCAGAATATGCACAACCTCCAGCGTAAGGAGAAAACAGGCACCTGACTGGGGAATAATGGAGAATACTTGGCTGTCAATGGTATGCAAGGCTTCCAGGCCCTGAGGTGATGATTTGTGACAAGCCCGTGTGTCTGCAGGAAGCATGACATCTACATGATATTTCTGTGAAGCCTGACACACTACTGTGATATGGAAGCTAGGTGAAAGACTTCCTCTCACAGAAAAGGCCAGCAGATTGACAAGACTCCCACTTGGCACTAAGCAACTGGTGAGTCTCAAAAACAGGTGGATCAAGACGTGGTGGTTGTAGCTGGTGAGACTGTTCAAATGCACGAATGATCAGCAGACTGGTGTCGAGGGACGGATCCTGTAGCTTCAAAATATCAGCCCAAAGACCCCCATCTGGTGTGTGAAACATCACCATGTTGTGAATAAACAAAGAGACATAAGAATGATTGCAAGCAACATTGGCGCACCGGAATTAACAATCACGGGAGAGACCCTGGAGCCTCATAATCCATTCCCGATACGTCTGACCTTGGGACCTTCAACAAGAACAGAAAGTCTGGGGGGTGACAGTGATGTGTATTTGTGCATCAGAGTACTCAAAAAGGTAACCCTTAATATGGGTAAATGAGAGATCATGAGAGGACTGCTCAAGGTTAAGTTGTTGAATTAAACGGTGCATCTGTGTACAAACTGTTGATAAAAAAAAGCCTGAATTCGATTTTCATTGTGGATCCCATGTGCCAGTAAATGTTGTTCCAACCATTTGACATAATTTGACCGTGGTTCAACAGACCTATCGAAAGCCAGAAACATCGCTGCAGCCACGTGCAAAGTGTTCAATGCTTCTGCAATGGAATCAACTCTATGACCTACCTCTTGCAATGCTGGCGAGTGAGGGCAAAATTCTGAACACGTGAGCGCTGCCTGAATCTGCCATAGAGTTTCCATCACTTACTAAAGAAGTTCCTTGGTGGAGGCCATTACATTCGAAAACGGAAGCTTTATCCTCATCACCAGTAACTGTAGTGTCCTGTGGTTGGCAGGAAAGAACTAACAGTCAATTTGAACACACTTTATTATAATTAAAGGAAAACTCCTTCTTGGCATACATTGAGTTTTAAATCCAAGAACAACAAGAAAACCCCACAATTCTTGGGGTGGCAAGCCAGATAAGGAAACAAGACAATGGAACAAAATGTACTATACCAGTTACAAAATACAACATGCTACTACAATGCTACAGGGACTGTATACAATACTAGGGCCGGCATAAGTAATGGCTGGAGCTGTTGCCCAACAGCACGTAAATACTGCTGGTCTGACTGTCCGTGCGTGCTTATAAAGCCAGGTCATCAGAGTGGTGCATGAGTCATATGAGTTCCGTTTGGTGGAACACTGTCACATATTGTCTGGAAAAGTAGTTCTGTTTTTATTTGGAAAGCCTCTTAGTGTTTATATGCGCTGGTGATTTTTCTCTCCGTACTCCTGAAAGGAGGTTGGCAGCCCATCTTGCGTGTCGGTGGTGTGGGTCCTCTACCTAATAAGGGGCCGCTACCACAGTCTAGGCGACAAGAAAAGCTATGCAGCACTCCCTGATGGTACTATCCAGCCCACCTCTTCAAGGGCATCTGAGTCTGCTCTGACAGCCACCATGGATTATTGACAATGAGTACATGCCATCATCTGTGACATACTTTACCAGCACAGTCAAATCGCACAAGGGTCAAAGTGGCCAGTTGTGATTTCCCTGGTGTCCCGAAGGCATTTAGTGCATTTGGGTATGATAGCAGCATCTGAGCTATGTCTGAATGGGTGGAGAGTGATATATCTACCACTGGTGCAATGTCTGGATGTGACAGAGGCAGTGGTGTAGATGGCAACATTAGTTGGTGCAGCCATTCTGGATAGAGATGGATACATTGGTGCCAGAAAGTTGCATATTTGGTGGTCACTTTGTACATGACTGCAACATGCGTGGCCTCTATCACTGTCGATGTCCAACCTGAGTGCCTACCAAAAGACTGCACACAGACTGGGGCAACACTGTGGATATGGGGGTTCTTTGTGGATCTACGTCTACATCAACATCTGTACTATGCAAACTAGAGTGAAGTGCAGTATAAGAGGGTGCATTCCATTGTACCAGTTACTAGGACTTCTTTCCGTTCCTTCCCCATAAGGAGCATAGGAAGAACAAATGCTTGAATGACTCTGTGGAAACTGTAACCAGTCTAAACTTGTCTTCATGATCCCAGTGGGAGTGATATTTAAGGGGTTGTGATGTGTTCCTAAATTCATCACTTAAAGTTGGTTCTAAAACTTTCCAAGTAGGTTTTCATGGAATAGTTTGTGTAAATCTTCAAGCATATGCCAGTTTAGTTCCTTTAACATCTTTATAACACTCTCCCATAGCTCAGACAAACTTGTGAGCATTCATGCTGCCCTTCTTTGTATCGGCGTCCTATTTTGTAAAGGATTCCACAAGGTTGAGTAATATTCAAGGACAGGTTGCACGAGTGTTTTGTATGCAGTTTCCTTTGTAGAATGATTGCATGTCCCTAGTATTGCACCAAAGAACTGAAGTCTTCCATCTGCTTTGTCTACATCTGAGATTGTGTGATTGTTCCATTTCATATCCCTATTAATTGTCACACTAAGGTATATGTATGAGTTGATGAATTCCAACTGTGACTCATTAATGTTACAGTCATAGGATACTATGTTTTTCATTTTGTGAAGTCCACAGTTTTACATGTAAGGCAAGTTGACAATTTTTGCACTGCTTTGAAATCTTTTTAAGATCTGACACAATATTCTACAACCTTCTTCATATAATACTTCATTATAGATAACTAAATCATCTGCAAAAAATCTGTTGGTGCTATTAATATTGTCTGCAAGATAATTAATATATAACATGAACAGCAAGGGTCCCAAACACTTCCCTGGGGCCATCCAAAATTACTTCTGGCATTCTCCGTACCAAAAACTCCTCAGCCGAGTCAAAACTTTTTGTTAATCCCTCACATTTAAGGAGATGGGACCTGAATAAACTGAAAGAACCAGAGGTTGCAAAGAGTTTTAGAGGGAGCATTAGCGTATGATTGACAAGAACAAAGTGAAGTCAGCAGAGGATCAAGTAGGTAAAAAAATGAGAGCTAGTAGAAATCTTTGGCTAACACAAGAGATATTGAACTTAATTGGTCAAAGGAGAAAATATAAAAATGCAGTAAATGAAGTAGGCAATAAGAAATACAAATCTCTAAAAAATGAGATTGACAGGAAGTGCAAAATCACTAAGCAGGAATGACTAGTGGACAAAAGTAAGGACGTAGAAGCATATATCACTAGGGGTAAGATAGATGCTGCCTACGGGAAAATTAAAGAGACATTTGGAGAAAAGAGAACTGCCTGTATGAAAATCAAGAGCTCTGATGGGAAACCAGTCCTAAGCAAAAAAGAGAAAGCAGAAAGGTGGAAGAAGTATATAAAGGGTCTATACAAGGGCAATGTACTTGAGGGCTATATTATGGAAATGGAGACGTTGTAGATGAATATGATATGGAAGATATGATACTTTGTGTAGAATTTGACAGAGCACTGAAAGACCAAAGTTGAAACAAGGCCCT
The DNA here is from genome assembly GCF_023864345.2 of Schistocerca serialis cubense. Classification (NCBI taxonomy): domain Eukaryota; kingdom Metazoa; phylum Arthropoda; class Insecta; order Orthoptera; family Acrididae; genus Schistocerca; species Schistocerca serialis. Next base: position 1,045,319,088 of record NC_064639.1, on the reverse strand, counting down.
GGGAGTAGACAACATTCTGTTAGAACTACTGACAGTCGAGGGAGAGCTAATCGTGACAAAACTCTTCCATTTGATGATCAAGATGTACGACACAAGCGAAATATCCTCAGACAAGAAGAAGAATATAATAATTTCAATTCCAAAGAAAGCAGGTACTGACAGGTTGAAAGTAACCAAACTATAAGTTAAAGCAGGTGCTGACAGGTTGAAAGTAACCAGACTTTAAGTTTAATAAGTCATGACTGCAAAATACTAACACAAATTCTTTACAGACAAATGGAAAAACTGATAGAAGCCGACCTTGGGGAAGACCATTTTGGATTCTGTAGAAATGTAAGAACACACGAGGCAATAGTGACCCTATGACTTATCTTAGAAGATAGGTTAAGGAAAGGCGAACTGATGTTTCTAGCATTGGTAAACTTAGAGAAAGCTTTTGACAATGTTGACTGGAAACTCTCTCTCAAATTCTGCAGGTGACAGTTGTTAAATACAGGGAGCGAAAGGCTATTTACAATTTGTATAGAAACCAGATGGCAATTATAAGAGTTGAGGGACCTGAAATGGAAGCAGTGGTTGAGAAGGGAGTGAGACAGTATTGTTGCCTATACCCAACATTATTCAATCTGTTTATTGAGGAAGCAGTAAAGGAAACAAAAGAAAAATTTGGAGTAGGAATTAAAATCCAAGTAGAAGAAATAAAAACCTTAAGATTTGTTATTTGCATTATAATTATAATTCTGTCAGAGACAGCAAAGGACTTGAAAGAGCAGTTAAACAGAATGGACAGTGTCTTGAAATGATGATATAAGATGAACATCCACAAGAGCAAAACGAGGCTAATGGAATGTACTTGAATTAAATGACGTCTTGCTGGGGGAAGTAGAGAGGATATAAAATGTAGACTGGCAATGGCAAAGAAAGCATTTCTGAAGAAGAGAAATTTGTTAACATCGAGTACAGATATAACTGTTAACAAAAAGTTTGTGAACATAGACGTAAATTAAAGGAAACTTAAAAGATTTAAGTGTGAGGAAGCCGTTTCTAAAAGTATTTGTATGGAGTGTAGCCATGTATGGAAGTGAAACATGGACGATAAATAGTTTTGACAGGAAGAGAATAGAAGCTTTTGAAATGTGGTGCTACAGAAGAATGCTCAAGATTAGCTGGGTAGATCACATAACTAATGGGGAGGTATTGAATAGAATTGGGGAGAAGAGGAGTTCGTGGCACAATTTGACTAGAAGAAGTGATCGGTTGGTAGGACATGTTCTGAGGCATCAAGGGATCACCAACTTTGTATTGGAGGCCAGTGTGGAGGGTAAAAATCGTAGAGGGAGACCAAGAGATGAATACACTAAGCAGATTCAGAAGGACGTAGGTTGCAGTAGGTACTGGGAGATGAAGAAGCTTGCACAGCATAACGTAGCATAGAGAGCTGCAGCAAACCAGTCTCAGGACTGAAGACCACAACAACAACATCAACAGCACAATTCTTCACTCCTCACTGGATATGTTCAGTCACTGTAAAGTGGCAGTCATAAGCAGAGGGTGTTTTGATGTATAATTGTTTAAGATATCAATGTAACCTGAACCACCATGTAACGACACCACCAACCTCAGCTAAAAATTGCACTCTAGCTGTTAGCAAATGGTTTATGTGCTCTGCTTTGCTTTGAGTTCTGCTTGGATGCTATTTCCTTTCCTTATTTTGAAATAAAGAGCAATCTTGCTCTGTCACAGGGTTCGAATGTGACACTGACAAAACCAGATGGAATCAGTGATCCATATGTACATTATTACATCGGTTCTGCCTTACCAGGAGCAAAGAAAATGGACATAGGCTGCCAGCTCTGTGAGAGGGAAGCTTGGCTTGTCCCCCACTCCACTCTTCTCCCCACAACAATCAGAGCTCCATGTTTGTTTTATGTTTGTGGCTGACTACCAGAAAAGTGTCTGCTACAACATGAGTGTCAGTACAAGAAATAACAGAGCATGTATAAATTTGTCGAACGTGTAATCTGGATTTTGTGAAGCAAATTTAATCAAATTACCAACATTTAAAACTAAAAGCATTGTACTCACCAAAAGCAGCAACTCCATGATTTCGGGAAGACAGCTTCAAAATAATTAGTAGGAATGATATTGTAAATCGATTTGTTGCTCCTTCTCGCTGGCAAATAAATCTGCCATCTCAGACTGAAATGTTCAATTTTACACACAAATGACTTTTCACAGGATAGCAGCCCTAAAGCACTCAGTCATTCTTCTTTTATGGTGTTTCGTAGGAACATTTTAATTCTCTTGAGCATTGAAAAGCACCGCTCAGCTTCTGATGTCGAGATTGGCATCTTGATTAGCAGTTTCAAAGCTTTAACAGTCTTGTCGAATGTGTCACAAAGTTAATTCTCTACAATCAGCAAAAGAAATGCAACTGTTCTCAATTCATGTCTAGCACAGAAGACTTGAAGCTCACCCTTCAACTTTCTTTTTCCCAGAAATGTATGTGTCTCTAATTTCAAGGTATTTGTCAGGAAAATCTGTGATGTATTTGTCAAACTGATTTACATCAAATATGTTGGCTGAAATGAGGTGTCCAGTGAATTGGAAATGTAATTTTATTTAAGAAAGGATGACATTGCACACTTCCAAAGCATCTATTTTTTTATGAGCATCATTTTTGAAACTAATCTCATTAACAATGGAGTCAATGTCATCTCTGACATTTTGCAGCATTACTACTTCAATGTTCTGGTTGTCTTGCATTGCTGTGGTGGGTTCGGTTATCTTCTTCTGAAGCTGATTAAGAAGTATATCTGCATGAGGCATTATCTTACAGAAAAATGATAGCCAGAAAATGAATTCATTATCTTGCAGTCTTTGTTTGTATGAACCAGCTTTTACAACAGTAGAAGATAGTTCTATACCCTCACTTGTTTCAGTGAATTCCATAACAGTAATAAAGTTTTTCCCTGTTTTCAAAAACATATTTTACTACTTGTGAGTGATAATTCCATCTCGCCACAAACACGGGGCAAGCTTTTTAGAATAATGCTTTGAGACACTTTTGATTTCTGTGGCGAGTTAGAAAAGAAAGAAGAATTACCTGAGAGCTATGCAAAACAGATGTGGGCGTTGCGATTGACAGAGGCTGCCATAGACATAAGGTTGAACTGAAGTGCATAACAATGGACGTAGTTTGCAATTGGATATTTGTCTTTAATTTCTGAACCCTGTTCGACTTGCCTCTCACAACATTTGCATCATTGTCACTCTGAGCTATTAGGTATGCTTGATCATCGCCAATTAATTGTTCAATATCTTTCAGAATACTCTCAGCTATAGAATGAGCATGCTGACTTTCTGGATTGACAAAGTTCCAAAATCTTGCAATAGGTTTTCCCTCATCAACATAACGCAAAACAATAACCAATTGAAATTCTCAAGACACATCTGTGCTTTCATCCATGATTATAGCAACATAATTGGCACCTTTTATTTCTTTATGAACTTCATCATGATACTTTTCCATTGTACATTGCAGTAGTTCCTTCTGAACAGTCTTAGAAATGTCTTTGAACACTGATGCTTGAATGAGGTGAGCTTGAAAATGTTTATCCAGTTCTGCACTGAACTGAATTAGCTCACGAAAAACCACCATATTTTGAGAGGCATCAGATTCATCATGGCCCCCGAGAGCCAGTTCCAAAGCACCACAGAACCGAATACAGTCTATAATTAAATTCAGTATATATCTATTCTTTTCTACACATTTGTTGTGGCTGTCAATTGTTTGTCTATATTGTGAATTTATGCTGAATGTTGGTTTTGTCTAGAGATGAAAGACTAAGCACATTATTCATGTGTCACTTTGACATTTCATGAACTTTCATGTTAGACCATATAAGCCAATATCAGTTATTCCGGTCTTATACCAATTAACATCTCCCCCAAATAACACACAAGGAAAACAAAAAAACAGTGTTGCTTTCTTCACAACCACAAATCCATCGATTTTTTGTTTGCTGCTACGGATTCTGATGCGGGAGTGGCCTACCCAGTGTTTTTTATCTGAGAGTCTTGTCCCTAAATGGCATTTTTAATAACTCATTTACTTTGTTCATGTTTTCTGTTTTCACAATCAGCTGAATTTTTCCTTACAGATAACACTATGCAGACAGCTGTATACAGTCAGTTACCTGACCTCGCAATAACTACAATGTGTTTGTACAGAACTGTAATACACGAACATAATGAGTATAAACAGAAATACTACACCTTTGTTTGGAAAATAGATGTTCAATTGGTGGTGAATGCGTTAGTTTGTTTTGTTCTGTAGCAATAGCCCTGCTGTTGTGAAATATAACCAATATTGAAATAATGGCTCTTAGTTTCAAAATCTAAGGGCATAATTATATTCAAATTACATATAGCTATTTATAACAATATTTAAATGCATTATTTCTGTATTCAATTTAATTAAGCATTAACCAGCATTTATTAATGCATTAGCACTATCTTGCATAAAGATTGTAAAACTGGATTACAAGAAATCTGTGCCCCAATGTATGCTAATGTGATCGCTAGATGTCAGATCGTGCTTCTACAGGTCCTGCACTTTACTGCTCTCTGGCAGAAAGAACGTGAAGCTTTAAGCCAGACTAGTTGTGGCACTACCTCTGTCATAAGAAGCATGTAGAAACCAATGGCTGAGCCTTTCACACAGCCCTTATGAGGGCAGATGGTGCCAATCTGCAGTTGGCTCCAAGCTTCAAAAACCTACTGCAAAAGAGCGCGTGGCGAAATGTGCCACTTCAAATCAGAAAATACATACTCTGAAACAATGTTTTATGTACAGTTTGTATAGATTTCTCTTTCTTTCTTTCTTATCCAAGTTGTGCCGCCCCTGCATGACACATTTGTTCCAAAAAATCTAGGCTTCTGGATACAAGTTTTGGTAAAGCTCACCACATTTTACAGTTAATAGTATTTGATTCAGATCAACACTCAGATGTTGCAAAGCAAGTGCTTCTCTATGGATAATGCAATGGAATCACATAATAACAAGAGCTTTTCCACAGATAAGTGCTTACAGACCACTCAACATGGATTGCACACCAGCAGTACACACACCAACACAGTGATCCCAGTTAATCTGTTTTATTTCATGAAGTTGCCCATTATTTCAAACAAATCCTTGCCTGTCATCCCTGCATTTATTTCCATAGAAAAATAGACGATCTTTCATCATTTAATTACTTTTTTCATCAACAAATCACCCATAGAAAATTACGAGGTGCATTCAAATTCTAAGGCCTCCGATTTTTTTTCTAATTAACTACTCACCCGAAATTGATGAAACTGGCGTTACTTCTTGACGTAATCGCCCTGCAGACGTACACATTTTTCACAATGCTGATGCCATGATTCCATGGCAGCGACGAAGGCTTTTTTAGGAGTCTGTTTTGACCACTGGAAAATCACTGAGGCAATAGCAGCACGGCTGGTGAATGTGCAGCCACAGAGAGTGTCTTTCATTGTTGTAAAAAGCCAAAAGTCACTAGGAGCCAGGTCAGGTGAGTAGGGAGCATGAGGAATCACTTCAAAGTAGTTATCACGAAGAAACTGTTGCGTAACGTTAGCTCGATGTGCGGGTGCATTGTCTTGGTGAAACAGCACACGCGCAGCCCTTCCCGGACATTTTTGTTGCAGTGCAGGAAGGAATTTGTTTTTCAAAACATTTTCGTAGGATGCACCTGTTACTGTAGTGCCCTTTGCAACGCAATGGGTAAGGATTACACCCTCGCTGTCCCAGAACATGGACACCATCATTTTTTCAGCACTGGCGGTTACCCGAAATTTTTTTGGTGGCGGTGAATCTGTGTGCTTCCATTGAGTTGACTGGCGCTTTGTTTCTGGATTGAAAAATGGCAACCACGTCTCATCCATTGTCACAAACAACGAAAAGAAAGTCCCATTCATGCTGTCGTTGCGCGTCAACATTGCTTGGCAACATACCACACGGGCAGCCATGTGGTCGTCTGTCAGCATTCGTGGCACCCACCTGGATGACACTTTTCGCAATTTCAGGTCGTCATGCAGGACTGTGTGCCAGAACCCACAGAAATGCCAACTCTGGAGGCGATCTGTTCAACAGTCATTTGGCGATCCCCCAAAACAATTCTCTCCACTTTCTCGATCATGTCGTCAGACCGGCTTGTGTGAGCCTGCGGTTGTTTCAGTTTGTTGTCACATGATGTTCTGCCTTCATTAAACTGTTGCACCCATGAATGCACTTTTGACACATCCATAACTCCATCACGACATGTCTCCTTCAACTGTCGATGAATTTCAATTGGTTTCACACCACGCAAATTCAGAAAACGAATGATTGCACGCTGTTCAAGTAAGGAAAATGTCGCCATTTTAAGTATTTAAAACAGTTCTCATTCTCGCCACTGGTGGTAAAATTCCATCTGCTGTACGGTGCTGCCATCTCTGGGATGTATTGACAATGAACACGGCCTCATTTTAAAACAACGCGCATGTTTCTATCTCTTTGCAGTCCGGAGAAAAAAAATCGGAGGCCTTAGAACTTGAATGCACCTTGTATATGAGCACCTCTATTGATGCAGCTTCATCAAGTTACAAAGCAGAACGGCCTTCTTTGATTTTTTCTATAATTTGTTCATGAAGATCATCTCCTAATTCTTGAATTTGATGACTAATTGTAATTTCAGATGAAAGGTTAGGAAAAAGGTGTTTTGCCATGGACTCTCCAAACATAATGAACACCATGCAACTAGCACATTGTAGAATTAGTTCTTCTGCAACCATATAGGGTTTCTTACATTTTACTACTCAGTAAGCTGCATAATAGGTTATTAAAAGTGCTTCATTCAAGATTTTCACTTGCTTAGAAAATGATTATTTTTGTTCTTTCATTTGACTCATTCTGTAGAAAAAAAAATGTATCTTGGTTTGACCATGTCATTCTAATGAACACTTTCTAAATGACACTTTAATTAGCTAGCTAACATACATTCAACAGAAAGTACTTTCAAACACAAAATACACTATGAACTCCCTTTGTTGTTCACAACAGTGGATGTGAAACCAAATCTAAGTAGATATTGTTGTATTTTCCTATCTTCATTATCATTTTACTTCTTGTTGTCAGCAAGTTCTTGCTTTTGGCTTCCACTTGAGAAGTTTTAAAACTTTTCCATAGCTTATTCCTTTTATAAACTGTATAAAAATGTCGCAATATAATACAAACAGGTTGGAAACACAAAAATCGCTGCTAAGTGTAAGATGCCTTTGTTGAGCTTCAAGGTTATGACTGCTTATGTAGGCTGGCTAACATCTTAAATGGAATTGCTCCAAAGCCATAAAGGTAGACACCAGAAATGAAGTTTCCCACAACTGTCCTCCTTGCCATTAACTACAAAACAAATCCACATTGTCCATGTGGTCATTCACAGCATGCAAAATTGCAACAGTGCACAGGTTGATGATTGCTACACTAGACCCTCTGTTTCTCCATTATTTTAGACTGGATTGTTTGGGGTGACCCACAGATTGTGTATAATGTCTTCCTATCTCACTAATATACTGGCTTTTGGTACATATGATAGACAAACTTGGAAATCACAAATGCCACTGAAACAGATTTTTTCTTCAAAATACACTACTGGCCATTAAAATTGCTACACCATGAAGATAATGTGCTACAGAATCGAAATTTAACTGACAGGAAGAAGATGCTGTGATATGCAAATGATTAAATTTTCAGAGCATGCACACAAGGTTGTCGCCGGTGGCAACACCTACAATGTGCTGACATGAGGAAAGTTTCCAACCCTGTTTCTTATACACAAACAGCAATTGACCAGCGTTGCCTGGTGAAACGTTGTTGTGATGCCTCGTGTAGGGAGGAGAAGTGCATACCATCACGTTTTCGACCTTGATGAAGGTCGGATTGCAGCCTATCACGATTGCGGTTTATCGTATCGCGACATTGCTGCTCACGTTGGTCGAGATCCAATGACTGTTAGCAGAATATGGAATCGGTGGTTTCAGGAGGGTAATATGGAACGCCGTGCTGGATCCCAATGGCCTCGTATCACTAGTAGTTGACATGACAGGCATCTTATCCACATGGCTGTAACGGATCGTGCAGCCACGCCTCGATCCCTGAGTCAACAAATGGGGACGTTTGCAAGACAATGACCATCTGCATGAACAGTTCGATGACGTTTGCAGCAGTGTGGACTATCAGCTCAGAGACCATGGCTGCGGTTTCCCTTGACTCTGCATCAGAGACAGGAGCACCTGCGGTGGTGTACTTAACAACAAACCTGGGTGTACGAATGGCAAAATGTAATTTTTTCGGATGAATCCAGGTTCTCTTTACAGCATCATGAAGGCACATTAGAAACACGTATTCGTCATTGCCATACTGGCGTATCACCTGGCGTGATGGTATGGGGTGCCATTGGTTACACGTCTTGGTCACCTCTTGTTTGCATTGACGGCATTTTGAACAGTGGACGTTACATTTCATATGTGTTACGACCCTTGACTCTACCCTTCATTTGATCCCTGCAAAACCCTAGATTTCAGCAGTATAATGAATGACCGCATGCTGCAAGTGCTGTATGGGCCTTTCTGGATACAGAAAATGTTCGACTGCTGCCCTGGCCAGCACATTCTCCAGATCTCTCACCAATTGAAAACGTCTGGTCAATGGTGACCAAGCAACTGACTCATCACAATATGCCACTCACTACTTTTGATGAACTGAGGTATCATGTTGAAGCTGCATGGGCAGCTGTATGTATACACGCCATCCTAGCTCTGTTTCACTTGATGGCCAGGCGTATCAAGGCTGTTATTATGGCCAGAGGTGGTTGTTCTGGGTACTGATTTATCAGGATCTATGCACCCAAATTGCGTGAAAATGTAATCATATGTCAGTTCTAGTTTAATACATTTGTCCAATGTATACCCATTTATCATCTGCATTTCATCTTGGTGTAGCAATTTTAATGGCCAGTAGTGTAGTTCTTGATATGTAAGGACTGAAATGAAAATAAATGAAGAAAATCACTAATGTAATAAAATAATAGTTACAGTGTCCTTCAAGCAATAGATTGCTGTTTAGTAAACATATTTTCTCTCTCTCTCTCTCTCTCTCTCTCTCTCTCTCTCTCTCTCTCTCTCTCTCTCTCTTTTTTTTTTTTTTTTACATGATATATCAGGAAATCCCTCACAACAGTGCAGGAAGTAGAAATGCTCACAGATCGTGTTGTGAGTACATTGTGATGAAATTATTACACTACATTTGACGTTTCATCTTTAACATCATTGTAATCTGGCTGCAGTTGACATCAGTAGATCATCTGCAGATTCCTAAGATCTCTATTTGCCTGTCAATTACTTCCCTGATAAAATCTCGACCTAATACCACTTTAAACAAAATGCTCATCAAGAAAATTTTATATAACAAATCTCTCTATCTGTTAAGCAGTATTTCTTGCATTAATGTTTAGTATTCTTCAGCCGTTCTACAGTAAACAAGAATTCATGCTATTACAAGTAATTGTCTGTTATAATAGGGAGAGCATCACAAAGACACAGAAAGAACAAAAATGACAGACTCTTGAAGACAGATGTAAACTATCCCAAGAAAGCCGACATAAAAGTTTTCTGGGTATGGTACTGTGTCATAATGTACAAAACTACTGCTGCTGGAAAAAACCAACATTTTGGCCACGATTGCAGTGATATTCATCTGGGTCGACCATTAGACCAAGAAGAAGGCCGCTGCAACCGTGGCCGAAATGTTGGTTTTTCTGGAGCAACAGTAGTTTTATACATTATGACGCAGTACCATACCCAGAAAACTTTTATGTCGACTGACTCTGGCTGCAGAGGCCTATGCAATTACACCCCATGGAAGTACTGGCTTTAAATGATTACTCTAGGAATATACTACAACCCCCTTTGTTTCGCTCGCATGGGAATTGTGAGGATAAGATTAGAATAATTACTGTATCCATAGAGACATTGAAACAATCATTCCTCCTGTGCTCCGTATGTGAATGGAACAGGAAGAAACCCTAATAACTGGGTTACAATGGGACGTACACTCTGTCCTGCACCTCACAATGGTTTGCAGAGCGTAGATGTAGACGTAGAATCACCTGTATTTGTATACATTTCTATAAATGACATTCCATTTCAAAAATTTGTTGTGAGTATTTTTTACAGAACACATGGTTAACCAGTAACCTAAATATCAAGGATTTTAATAACTTCTACAATGCTCTTTGCTCGACATTCTTCCTTGCTCCTCACATGTTTTGATATCAGTTCTAGCATTCCTAACAGCTCACCTAGTTATGCCTTTTCCTTTTGTATGCAATAAATCTGGTTCCAACAAGATTTGTCTTACAATTTTTAATTTTGCTATCTGCTAAATCCCAAAGTTTGTGAACTTTGAACTCCTTCTCCTGTGAAATACCTTTTATTTATTACACATAGTTACTGCCTATTTGTGATTAAATTAAAACAGTGCTCCCTTTGATATATTTGAAAATTGCTAAAATCAATATAGTTACTTCATTTCTTTTTGTTCATCTGTTTGTTAGTTCATTGTGGCTGTATAGACAATTGATGTTCTTTATAGGGGTCTGATGACACAGTGCTTGAAGTAGCCAACAAGGTTTATGCACAAGCAAGTTTTCCAATTAAAGAAGAGTTCAGAGCATCTGCTGCAAAATTTTTCACTGAAGCTGAAGAAGTTGATTTTATCAATGAAACAGAGAAATCTAGAGTAAAAATCAATGAGTGGGTAGAGAACAAGACAAACAAAAAGATAACAGAGTTGTTCCCTGGAGGTAGGAGACTGTTTTTACTATTTTTTAAGTTCGTAATGCATATATCTTTGCACAATCTGAGAAATGTTTCACCAGTACAATTTTAGTTGCCCCTGTCACTGTGGTAGTACTGTCATATAAAAGACATCCCAATAAAGAATTTACAACTTTGATATTGTATATAAAAGTGTACTGATAGCCTAGAGAATTGATTCCACTGCCATTCTTCAGCAAAATATATGATTTTTGCCCCTCTCATTAAGTGATTCAGGACAGAATCATACCACTATAAATACAACGAGAAGATGTTCCTAAATGATAAGTTTCAGTGGTCTTGAATGTGACAACAATACAATGGAGTTTTCATGCTGTATATGAAGGACATTGCTCCAGCTTGGCTATCATTTCTGGGGGTCACTTGCAGTTTGTTGAAACTATCTGTTCACTGTGTTTAATAAATCAACAGGGTGCATGTAATTGTCAAATAATGTCACAAAATAAGTCAGGCAATGTTCATTTTCAGTCTTAGTAAACTGACTCAACATGCATCTCTTGAAATGGACTTTCTCCTGTAAATGTCAGCCAACATACTGATACATCAATAATGAGCTTCCGGGTGTTCTCCTGAGCTGTTCTCTCCCTTTTGTACAAAATATTTTGATGACCAACCCACTGTCTTCTACAGGTGCCGTGTATTTACTGCCTGGAGGCCAACCTGTCTGTGAGCTATTGTTGGTCTCACACTGCTGTTTATAGTTGAGTTTGATTCCTGATGCCCAGTGTTCCTTTGATACTCTTTTGTTTTTCAGAGGTCTCACTAATATTCTGTGAAATGCAGATTCTCTTGGCATCTTCCAACTCTTATCTCCATGCCTTGATCCATCACCATCCTTCACAAAGAAATTTGGTGCTACAGATCTTGGTCTGTAGAGCTCGACCACATTCAGACAAGGAGAGCCTCACCAAACAATTACAGTACCTATAAATAATGTTCCAAAAGAATGGGTACAGAGATCATCAAATTGAATGAGTGATGCAGGCAATATCCAGAATGCCTGAGAAAGAGGTTGAGACTGAGACTGATGAAGAGAAGCCAAACAGCAGATACTTACCTTATGCTGGCCCAATGTCCAGAAAGATTGGTAGACCATGGAAACATGGTATCCAGTGTATTTCACACCCTCAATTAAGATTATAAGGATTTTTTAACATTACAAAGTTGATCTAGGCCTCTGATTGCTGGGTTTTGAACTGATATCCATTCAAATGTGGCTTGTCTTACTTGGGAGAGACTACCAGAATAGTCGAGGAGAGATGCAAAGAACTCTGTGACGTACTCTACTAAAACAACCAAGCAACTAAACCATTGCTGAGCAGTGACTTGAAGATAATCATGAAATGAAATCAATGTGATCAGTATTGTGGTGCAAATGCCTAGTTTCAGGGGCAGCACAATTAAGGTTCAAATGGTTCAAATGGCTCTGAGCACTATGGGACTCAACTTCTGAGGTCATTAGTCCCTTAGAACTTAGAACTAGTTAAACCTAACTAACCTAAGGACAGCACACACAATTAAGAAGTCTGTCAATAAAGATGTCAGAAAACCTAATAAACTAGGATGGTGGTTTCAATTTGAATGATATTTGGCGTCCCGTACTCAAACTACACTCCTGGAAATTGAAATAAGAACACCGTGAATTCATTGTCCCAGGAAGGGGAAACTTTATTGACACATTCCTGGAGTCAGATACATCACATGATCACACTGACAGAACCACAGGCACATAGACATAGGCAACAGAGCATGCACAATGTCGGCACTAGTACAGTGTATATCCACCTTTCGCAGCAATGCAGGCTGCTATTCTCCCATGGAGACGATCATAGAGATGCTGGATGTAGTCCTGTGGAACGGCTTGCCATGCCATTTCCACCTGGCACCTCAGTTGGACCAGCGTTCGTGCTGGATGTGCAGACCGCGTGAGACGACGCTTCATCCAGTCCCAAACATGCTCAATGGGGGACAGATCCGGAGATCTTGCTGGCCAGGGTAGTTGACTTACACCCTCTAGAGCACGTTGGGTGGCACGGGATACATGCGGACGTGCATTGTCCTGTTGGAACAGCAAGTTTCTTTGCCGGTCTAGGAATGGTAGAACGATGGGTTCGATGACGGTTTGGATGTACCGTGCACTATTCAGTGTCCCCTCGACGATCACCAGTGGTGTACGGCCAGTGTAGGAGATCGCTCCCCACACCATGATGCCGGGTGTTGGCCCTGTGTGCCTCGGTCGTATGCAGTCCTGATTGTGGCGCTCACCTACACGGCGCCAAACACGCATACGAATATCATTGGCACCAAGGCAGAAGCGACTCTCATCGCTGAAGACGACACGTCTCCATTCGTCCCTCCACTCACGCCTGTCGCGACACCACTGGAGGCGGGCTGCACGATGTTGGGGCGTGAGCGGAAGATGGCCTAACGGTGTGCGGGACCGTAGCCCAGCTTCATGGAGACGGTTGCGAATGGTCCTCGCCGATACCCCAGGAGCAACAGTGTCCCTAATTTGCTGGGAAGTGGCGGTGCGGTCCCCTACGGCACTGCGTAGGATCCTACGGTCTTTGCGTGCATCCGTGCGTCGCTGCGGTCTGGTCCCAGGTCGACGGGCACCTTCCGCCGACCCGACCACTGGCGACAACATCAATGTGCTGTGGAGACCTCACGCCCCACGTGTTGAGCAATACAGCGGTACGTCCACACGGCCTCCCGCATGCCCACTATACGCCCTCGCTCAAAGTCCGTCAACTGCACATACAGTTCACGTCCACGCTGTCGCGGCATGCTACCAGTGTTAAAGACTGCGATGGAGCTCCGTATGCCATGGCAAACTGGCTGACACTGACGGCGGCGGTGCACAAATGCTGCGCAGCTAGCGCCATTCGACGGCCAACACCGCGGTTCCTGGTGTGTCCGCTGTGCCGTGCGTGTGATCATTGCTTGTACAGCCCTCTCGCAGTGTCCGGAGCAAGTATGGTGGGTCTGACACACCGGTGTCAGTGTGTTCTTTTTTCCATTTCCAGGAGTGTATTAAACTCCCTTAGGGCATCACATCCACCAGAGTTGTAAAGTTGTAAAATGTTGAGAAAATTTGTGTTTCACAGAATATCAGTATGAGCTCTGAATAGGGATGTGCAAATGGATTAAGAAGTGCCTTAGTAATTGGAAAAATTGATTGGATAGAATAGTCAAGAAAATTTTGAAGGTAATTTGTGAATCTGTGCACAACCATAGGTTAACATTAAGTGATAACGGTATCAACAGACCTTGAGTACCATTACATGCAAGGTCAGTAAACATAATTTCCATTATATACTGCTGGTTGCAGTAGTATGTGGTACCAAATAATCACCACAACCATTCAAATTGTCGATTTGTCTATAAAGTTTTAAGCACATGAAGCACAATATTTTTTGTATGAGTAAACCAAGTTCACTAGGTACCTATCCAGTCTGGGCCATTACCTTCACATTAATTCCATTGTGTTTAGTCTTGAGGGTCACAATGTTGATGCAGGAACACTCTTCCAGAAAGGGTGTTAATTATTCTTGTCTGCACTGAACCTCTTGATGCCGGATCTCGGCGATGACTGAAATGATGAGCAGATAGGAGTTGAACTAATAACCATGCAAATAAATATTCTTTTTCTAAAAACTTTTTGTAATACCTTTAATGAACTGTTAAAATACATATTTTTAACAATGCTAGTATGATGGATCCAAGCATAAGCCCGTACGCTACCACTTCCCAAAACAAAAAGGGTGAAGATACATGAATTAATAAATTGAAGAGCTTATTTCTTACTTTGTTTCATACAGATATTTAATGATGTATCAAAACATTATCCTTGCCACAAAATAAATTGTGAATTTAATTTTGGCAGTGTCTTTTTTATAGCTCATTTAGTTTACATATAGCTTATATATATATATATATATATATATATATATATATATATATATATATATATATATATATATATATATATATACACACACACACACACAGGGTGGAGATAAATTGTGTCACAAAAATTTAACCCTGGATAGGTGATGCCAGTAAGAACCAAAATTATCAATGTTTTGTTGGTCAACAATGCACTATTTTTAAACTACACAAACTTGGCCCCACGTGCTCCAATTGACCGTGGGATTGCCCTGTTGCCGTTCATCGGTTGATGGGTAATGCTATGGCTGTCAGTGCTGCCAATCACATCAGGGCAATGCCAGGAATCCTTGAAAGAGTTTGGCAAAACACCGTTTGACATCACCAAGATTGTGTCATGTCAGAGGGTCACCAGTTAGAGCACCTACTTTAAGTAAAAAAAAAAAAAAAAAAAAAAAAAAAAAAAAAAAAAAAAAAAAAAGAAGTGCCCTTTTCAGGGCCAAAATCGTTTGTAAAAGACTTTCTGTATTTAAACTAACAGCTGTTGATGGGTTTGTTCCCAGCACATCTTATCATGAAACTACAATGGATCTGTCAGGACCCTGGCGGATTCACCACCAGAGTAGAAGGCTGGCACGCTACCACTGAGCATTCAGGCCGCCTTGGATACATCAACATCTCTGGCAGGCAAAGTATTCACAGTCATGCATTGTCCAGAGGATCAGGCAACAGGGTGATCCTGCAGCCAATCAGAGCTCGTGGTGCCAAGTTTCCGTAGTTTAAAAACTGTGCTTTGTCGACCTACACAACATTAGTAATTTGGTTCTTATTGACATCAGCTATCCAGGGTTTAAATTTTGTGACACAATTTTTCTCCACCTTGTATATAAGGAAAGGAAAGAAGGAAAAGTAATATGAATCAATACAGCTGTGAAAAACAAAAGAGCATTGGGAATTGAACTCAGCTGTACATAACAGCATGAGACCAACAAAATAGCTCATAGTCTGGCTGGAATCTAGCCAGCAAGTACACGTAACAGCAAAGCTTTCAGTGCCTGAGAAAAACAGCTGGGTCAGTCATCAAAATATTCCACTTGAATGGAAACAATAACTTGGCAGATAACCCAGAACCACACCATTAATGAATCATGCCAAGAAAACCTGAGAGACCATACTGAGACATTATCTTCATCTTAACCTATACAAATTTACGAAGGAGGAAGAACTAAAATACATGCTTAAAATGACACTTGAAAACATTTTTACTGACCTGTTACATTAGCTGGATGAAGATAATGATTTTATCAGAACAAAATCTTTAGTCTTGAGTCAACTGGTCACTGAAAATCTGTGGCAAATTTAACATGTTAGTAAACTTTTTAATTCCATGAATTGGCAAAAATTATCAGTAGCACCATATATACCTCTAACAAGATAGCACACCACTGCACTTCCTTAAGCAATTCTTTGATATCCCAGTGACATATGGGTCAAGCTGACCTATTGTGTGGCCATGTTATTCACAGGACCTAATACCTCCTGATTTGTAGTTTTTATCAAAATAGGGTATCCTTAATATCAGTTTACTTTTTGAGCCAGAACAAGACCCAGAGCTGCAGCTGAAGAAATTTCATACTGCTGGGGACTTGGCAGGCGTCAAGTTCAAGTGGAATGCCTACCAAATCACTCATACTGGTCACTTTGAACCTTTAAAAATTGTAAGTTAAATGCTTCATGTAATTTGCTAAATAATGACACTAAAGTCAGTTACAATAAAATTATATGCAATTGAAAAGTTGTAAAATCCTTATTAAAGCTTCCAGTGTTATTTTTATATAATAAAGCCCAACAATATTTGATTGTAAGAGCTCTAGTTTTCACATAGTATGTTATTGGAGGTTCATTACTTTGTTATAATTGTTTATAAACACTACTACTTATTAAATGTTTGCTTCATAGTTACATAGATACATTTTTACCTGTGTTGACTGCTGTAAGAGCATAATGACTCAAAACATTTTAATTACAGAGACCAAGGCTCGAGATCAATTTTGATATCCCAAACTGATTAATCCAAGTAGGTTTACAATGGTTAATTATTTCTCAATGTCACAGTACAATTCTTGTTTTCTCTACATTTTCACATCTCAGGCCCTTCCTCAGTACACATTTTGTTTTCTATTATTTATTGATTTTCCACATGCTTTCTTTTCTCTCTTGTTTGTTTAGAAGTGCAATTTTGTTAGATTTGTTTCACACAGTGTTATAACTTGTAACATCTTAGCCTACACTTTGTCTGCAAAATAGCTCATAGCTGCAATTCTGATTTAATTAAATACAAACTGAGACTTTAATTTTTAATATAATTATTTATATAGAATTAGTTTATGCGAAAATTTTCAGTTGCTTCAGTTTCATATGTGTTTGTCATGACAAAACATCGCGGAGAACAATATTAAATGCCTTCCCTGAAAAATACATAGAACAGATAATTTGGAAGCCCACTTATGAAGGACATATATTGGATCTAATAACAACAAATGAACTTGACCTCTTTGAGGATGTCTACATTGAAACAGGTATCAGTGACAATGAAGCAGCTGTAGCAACAATGATAACAAAAATATAAGTGTAAATAAAACATGTAGAAAGATTTATATGTACAGTGAAGTGGACAAAGTGCCATGTGTCATAAAGGAACTTGAAACATTTAACTCTCAAAAGTATCATGTAAAAAGACTGTGTCTCAAATTTGGGAGAACGGATGACCATGCTGTGGATGGACGTGTAAATAGCGGAAAAATTTAAGATTTTACATATAAGTCTATAAAATAAGAAAATTTTTTCTACATTACAGCAGAAATTAAGGTTATTTAATGTATTGTGTATCTCTATATTTTATAATGCGTGTGTCAGGTATGAAATATTAAACCTGTAGATATTTATCATCTAATTATATAAAATGTCTACATAGTAATGATAGGATCAATTTTCTGTGTTACCTCTGTGCTGCACTGGTTGTTGTGTGTACATGTTATAGCTGTCAAACACATAATGGCTACATTTCTTGATCATATTGAACACTACTGTCTTGGGATGGAAACAGGGAACTCATGGTCAGAGCAAAGAGTCTTACATTACAGGTCTCTTGTTGTTTTGAAAACTACCTCCTGATCATTGGCAGTAGTCCAGTCAGACTGCCAGCATATGCTAGTCAAGAGAGAACAGCAATAGGGAAGTAACCAATTTTACAAGTTCCTGGTAGGAATGAATTATATAATTTCATTTGTATGCTTTGGTAGTGTAGTTTCTGAATTCCTGCTTCTTAATTTAATACTTCAATGGAAACTTCAGGTAGCAATATCAACAATGTAGTAAATGGCAGATTGCTATTTAATGTAAAGAAGTTGCAGACAGCCACAATTAAAAGAGACTTACATAAAACTTTTGACCACAGCCTTCATCAGTGAAAGAGAGACACACACCATTCCACAAACAAGCAAGCACACCTTAAGCACACACAACCGCCAACTCCAGCATATCAGTCTGGAATGGAACTATCACGTGGGATACAAGCAGTAACCTGGAGGGGGCGAGGAAGGGGAAGCAATAGCTGTGTATGGGTGGGGAAAGAGACAAACACTGTCTGGTGTGCAGGAACTAGACTGCACAGTGTCAGAAGGTTGTGGGGCAGGAAGGTGGGGGAAAAAGGAGCAAAAAAGAAGAGGAACAGGAAAAGACAGGTGGATACATTGGCAAAGGGCTGCATGTAAACAGAGTGGAAGATGACAATGGGGAGGAGATAATAGGACAGATGGGGTGTGAACTGTTGGGTGGATGGTGTGGGGACAGTATGTTACTGTAGGCTGAGGTCAGGATAATTACAGAAGTGGAGAATGTGTTGTAAACCTAACTGCCATCTGTGCAGTTCAGAAAACTTGATGGTGGAGGGAAGGATCCAGAAGACTTGGGTAGGGATGCAGCCATTGAAATCAAGCATGCTGTGTTCAGCTGTATGTTGTGCCACAGGGTGGTCTACTTTACTCTTGCCACAGTTTGGCAGTGACCATTCATCCTGGTGGGCAGCTGGTTGGTAGTCATACCAATATAAAAAGCAGTGCAATGTTTGCAGCAGCAGTGGTAAACGACATGGCTGCTTTCACAGGTGGCCCTGCCCCTGATGGGGCAGGATAAACCTGTTACATGACTGGAATAGAAAGGACTGGGTGTGTGTATTGGGCCAGTTTTGCACCTGGGTTTTCCACAGGAATATGATCCTTGTGGCATATGGATGGACTAGGATGTTGTGGAGGTTGGGTGGGCAATGAACCATTACTTTAGGAGGGGTGGGAAGTATCTTGGGTAGGATGTCCCTCATTTCAGGGCATGATGATAGGTAATTAAAGCCGTGGTGAAGGATGGGGCTCAGTTGATCGAATCTGGGGTGGCCCTGGGTGATGAAGGGGACACTCCTTTGTAGCAGGTTCTTGAGGATGGTGGTAGGATTGAGGGTATGAGGGAAAATGGTGTGAGAGATCTGTTTGTGGATTAGGTCTGGAGAATAGTGCCTATTTGTGAAGGCTGGGTGAGACCCCCAGCATACTGAGAAAGAGCATTTTTGACACTGCAGATATGCATCCCCAGTTGGCCATTTTCTATGGGAGGGATTTATTTGTGTGAAAGGGATGCCAGCTGTCAAAATGCAGGTACAGTTGATAGTTGGTGGGTTTAATGTGGACAGAGGTGTGGATGAAGCCATCAGAGAGGAGGTCAACATCTAGGAAAGTCACACACTGGGTTGAGGAGAACCACATGAAGTGAATGGGAGAGAAGTTGTTGAAATTGTGAAGGAACGGAGATAGGGTGGGGTGTATTGGCCCTGAGTCCAGACCATGAAGATATCATTAATTAACCTGAGCCAGACTAGAGGTTTGGTGTTTTGGGGGCTAGGAAGGTCTCCTCTAGATGGTCCATAAAAAGGTTGGCATAGCAGAGTGCCATGTGGGTACCCATGGCTGTGCCACAGATTTGCCTCGAGAACAGCCCCAGATCTATGATATTTCTGGACCATGACAAAAGCTGGATAGTGCCTCCCCTGCCCTGAGCATTTGAGACAGGACATCAAAAATTTAAAAAACCAATTTTTCAGAAATATGTTCATTCTGTAGCTCACATCTTTCTAAAGAGTTTGATATATAAAACACATGTGGGCAAGGAAACATAAAGCATGTTATTTGGTCTTAAGTATGCCAAACTGCAGTGCCACTCATCTTCACACAGAATTCTTCTATCGCATGCTACTATATTTTGCTCTGTGGAATTTATATGCATATATTTTGTAATGGAAACCATCAATCCTATGTTCAGGACAGTTGATCAATACTGAGTGGGATTATTTGTGATGAGGAGAATAAGAACCCTCCAGAAAATTTGCACTCTCTATTGCCTATAAAGCTTCCTCTTTTGTGTGAGATAAAATTAAATAATGGATTCATAAAACTAGTAAAGACAAAATACAAGCAAGGCAGCAAAAAACTTCTTCAGTCCTTAGGTCCCAGCACTCTTCTCTTTCTAACCTTGCTACAGCTCCATATGGTGTGTATTTCTTTCTGCGAAAGACTCTATTACCTCATCAAAGTTTGTCTAATGTTTTGCTACATGATAAATCAAAATATCATTGTCTAATACTGAAAAGTTATTAACAAAAATAGCTCCCAAGATTGGTGTGGTTACTCAATCTCATTACATCTATTTTGTATCTGTGTGCTAGATAAAATGAAATAACTCTTTCTAATATTCCAGTAATCATAGCATATGCTGCAAAAACGAGATAGTTTAGGCACAAATAATCATTTTACGTACTCTATTTACATAAACAACAAAAGAATATTATTCACGAAGTACCAATATCAAATGCCTCTTAGGCCTACTAGAAGCAAAAAGTTTGATGTTATGAAACAGTTTCATATTTGATTCATATGTTCCAGTTTCTCGAGCTTGAGATCAAAAAGTAGTATTACGAAATGTCTATATAAATTTGTCATCATCATATTTTTCCATATTATTTGTGTGATGTCCCTGTTTCTTCTCCTTCCTCATTCTAACAAACAATATTGTCATCACTAATTCTGTAACTATTCCTGCCATTGTCAAAACTTATTTTCTCATTAACTTCCCTAAACCTGCCAGAATCAGTGGTACAGTTATCCTGCATTTATTCTCTGGTTAGGTGTTACTACGTATTCATACAACACATTTTCCATGCTATTCTCAGAAAAGAAATTAAGCGGCTGCTAATCAGGAACTGTACAACTTGTGTAGGGTTATCACAAAATTTCTCTGACAAAATTTAATTTTCTTGGACACACTGAGAGTATAATCTTTCTTAGATGTTATTCCTGTTAGTCATTTACTTTCGGTCTGGTAGTCTGAAGCTATGGCTTTTGCTAATAATTATAACAACTCTGATCATTTGCACACCTAATCAACCACATGAACAAACAGCAATTTGCGCTCACCCGTTCAGGTTTATTCAGGTCAGCTCATATCCTCTCACCCCTTTTGTCTGTGGGGAAGTATTTTATTTCTAGATGTGATGGAAATTCACCTGTCAGAGACATCACGTACACTCTGAATACATTCAAAAATCAACTTATGATTTCTTCAGAAATCAACTTAGAATGTTAAAAAACCATTTGAGATGCATTTCAAAATCATATGAATAATTGATAGACCAAAGTGTTCTAGATGCTAAATGCTTTGTGAAACAAAGTTTTTTCATTCAATAATATGAATTTGGTGAGAGGCTAGATTATGGGGAATTGGTTGTAGGTGTTGGTCAATGAGGGCTGAAATTCATTCGGTGGGGACACAATAACCAGCCACAAGTGCAGGATTGTTGGGTTTGTGGGTCTTGGGGAGCATGTGGAAGGTAGATGTGCAAGGCGTCATAGGGTGAGCAGGGAAATAGATTCAGGGGAGATGTTCTGGGAAGGGCCAGGGACTGTAGTTGTGTTGGACTCCTTGAATGGGATTTCTCTGCAAAACTTTATAGGTAGAGAGGTCAGGTAATTGGCAGAAGCCTTCTGCCAGATAGTCATTATGATTCTGACAACAGTGGTGGAATCTTTTTCTGCAGGTAAAATGATCAATTCTGGATTTGTTTTGAGTTTGTATTTGGTTGTTCTTTCTTCCGCTGAAAGGTTGGTGTTCTGAGGAAGACACCTGGGCAAGGATGTTGAGGCTAAGTTGGCGGAAAGGAATTTTTGAAAAGTGACCAGTGGACTGGACGGTTCGGTGGGAGAGGCGGGCAGGGGGGGATCACAGTTGGATGGTGGTGCAAACTGGAAGAGGCAGGGTTCAATGTTGGAATTAGGGTGGTTTGGTTGGAGGGATTGTTGTCAAAGAAGTGCTTCCATTGCCGGGACAGGGAGAAGGCGAGTAGGTCTTTGACAATTCCAGCATGGTTAAATTTTGGTATAGTGCTAAAGGTGAGGTCTTTGGATAGGACAAAACTTCTGTGGAGTTGAGCCACCAACAAACAGTGGCCTAGAGCAAAATAGGCTACCCTGTGGCACAACATGCAGCTAAATACAGCACACTTGATTTCAATAGCTGCTTTGCTACCTGAGCCATTTGGATCATTCCCTCCACCATCAGCTTTTCTGAACTGTGCAGATGGGAGTTACCTTACAACACATTCTCCACTCCTGTAATAACCCGGCCTCAACATTTGATAACATACTGTCCACACACTCTCCACACAACAGTTTCCACCCCCTCTGTCCTATCATCACCTCCCCATACTCATCTCCCACCCTGTTTACTTGTAGCCCTTTGTCACTGCATCACCCTGTCTTTTCCTGCTCCTCTTCTTTTTTGCTCCTTTTTCCCCCACCTTCCTGATCCACAACTCCTGATGCGGTGCCTGTTGGCAGTCTAGCCCATGCACACTCTACCAGGCAGTTTTCGTCTGTCTCCCCACCCATAAACTACTATCCCTTCCCCTTACACACAAACTCCAGATTGCTGCTTGTGTCCCATGTGATAGTTGCAGTCTGGCCAGAGATGCTGTAGTTGGTGGTTGTGTGTGCATGAGGTGTGCTTGCTTGGTTGTGTGAGTGGTGTATGTCTCGACTTACAAAGGCTACGGCTGAAATCTTTATGTAAGTGTCTTTTAATTGTGCCTGTCTGCAGCTTGATGTGTCTCCTTTATGGTAAGTAGCAATCTGGCTTTTCCTACATTGCTGATATTTTTAACTGGAGTTTCCATTGCTTGATTTTTGGTGAACAGCTTTCTTCCATCCTACAACTCAGTTATGTTTCCTTTTGTTCAAATGGTTCAAATGGCTCTGAGCACTATGGGACTTAACTTCTAAGGTCATCAGTCCCCTAGAACTTAGAACTACTTAAACCTAACTAACCTAAGGACATCACACACATCCATGCCCGAGGCAGGATTCGAACCTGCGACCGCAGCGGTCACGCGGTTTCCTTTTGTTATTCTTCTCTATAGTATTACTCTTCTCACTGTCCATTCTTTCTCTGCTTTCTTGTGTTAATTGTCCACTGTCCAAACTGCATCTAGTTCTGAGCCATACTGTATCAATAATCGTCTGCACACAACACAGACTTCATAAACACGCAGATTGTTGACGCAGCATCTGATGCCCCAGATTCTTTCCTCTGACAATTATAATTATATTTATTCATACTGTTCCCACTTCATCCCTCATCCTGACATACTTTAAGGTTTTGTCTTCCACACCTGCCTATGCCACACGAATTTTTTATCCTCAACCTAACCCATCCCCCATCCCTCTCTCTTGTCTTATCACAACATGCAACACACTCCCATACCTCATTGTTCCTTTTCACCCATGTTTCTGTACGTTTTTAATGTAGTTATGCGAATTTTTCAGTGGTTTCACGTATTTTTAAGTATCTGTGCGTATTTTTGCGTATCTGTGCATGTTTCTGCATGACTTTACATATTTTTTTACACTTCTTTTCTCTTATCCAGCTCCTATCACAACCATCAACACCTATTTTGCCCCTTTCTGCTTCATTCCTGTCTCCTTGCCACCATTCGTGCCACAATGGACTTTTATGCACCAGTTCAGAAAAGTACCGCTTTCCTGGCAAAAACCCAGTCCCACATCCTGTTTCTCAAATGCTGCCTAAACCATGGAATCCCCCAAAACAGACTAACTACAGAGATTCCTTTCTCTGGCTTTCAGCCCCCGCCCCCTTCACAATGACCTGCACCTTTTAAGATTTTGGCAATCCTGACCCTCACAAACCTGGTACTGCAAAAACACATATCCATTGCACAGGCATCGCATAACCAGCTCTGCTCCCTCTGCAAGATACTACTACTCTGCAGCCCCTAATCTATACATCACATCTCTGAAATTGAATCCCCTGCCCTCCAGCACATGAGGATCATTCCAGACACCACCTCCATAAGTTATCCAATGTGCTGACATCCTACTGCTACTTTGGGGAATGATTATCCAACCGCTACCATACCTACAGTGTTCCTCTTCGTCCATTGCTCATTGCAATGAAATCCTGCACAGCTGACCTTTGCACCCTGCCATATTCCACAAAATTCCCTACCAACTCTCCAACATATCTAGAGCCAGAGGATTCCTGTAATGCTGTTGTTAACCTTCCCACCAAAATTATCATCTCCACAAAAGTTTCAGTCCTATCCAAACGCATTTCTTTTAGCCTTACACCCACATTTAACCATGCTGGACTTGCCAAAAATCTACTTTTCTTCTCCTGATCCTTGCAATGGATTGTTTGACACCAATCCCTCCAATGAAAATCACCCTAATGCCAGTACTGAACCCTACATCTTCCAGTTCTTACTACAATCCAACCATGATTCTCCCCCCCCCCCCCCCCCCCTCCCACCTAACTACCTTCTAGGAATTCCTTACCTCCAACTTAGCCTCAACATCCTCCCCCAGGTTTGTTCCTCAGAACAACAACCTTTTAGTAGAAGAAAGAACAGCCATACACAATCTTAAAATTAATCCTGACCTAATGATCCTATCTGCAGACAAAGGTTCCACCACTGTTGTTATGAATTGCAGTGACTATCTGGCAGAGGGCCTCTACCAATTATCTGACTCATCCATCTATAAACTCTGCCAGAGTGATCCCGTCCCAGAAGCCCAACGCAAACTACAATCCTTGGCCCTTCCCAGAACATCTCTCTTGAATCCATTTCGGTCTTCACCCCTATGATACCTAGCACACTTTCCTTCCACATGCTCCTTTAAACTGACAAACCCAACAGTTTTGTATGCCCCACTGTGACAAGTTATTGTGCCTTTACTGAAAGAATTTTCAGCCCTCATTCACCAACACCTCCTACTAATTGCCTATAATATAGCTTCCAATGTCAAAGACACCAACCACTTCCTTCACCAACTCTCCACCATTCCCATTCCATTACCTCCTGGATCCCTACTTGTCATTATTGACACCACCTCCCTATGCACCATGCTCTTACTGCTATTGAACACTACCTTCCCAGTGCTTTCAGACTCCAAACACACTACTTCATTCTTCATACAACTTATTTAACTTTATCCTAACTCACAACTACTTCTCGTAGGGAAGGTATATAAATAAATCCATGGCACAGCCATGGGCACCCACAGGGCACCCTTCAATGCTAACCTTTCTATGGACCATCTAGAAGAGACCTTACTAGCCTCCCAAAACATGAAACTTGGAGTTTGGTTCTGGCTCATTGATGATATCATCATGATCTGGACTCAGGACCAAGACACCCTATCCTCATTCCTTCACAACCTCAACACCTTTTCTCCCATCTGCTTCATGTGGTCCTCCTCAACCCAGCATGCCACCTTCCTAGATGTTGACCTCCTCCACTCTGATGGCTCCATCTGCACCTCTGCCCACATTAAATCCACCAACCAAAGACTGTACCTGCATTTTGACAGCTGTCATGCCTTTCACACAAAAAAATCCCTTGGCCACCCAGGGATGGCATATCTGCCGAGACAAAAACTCCCTTGCTTAATATGCTGATGGTTTCATCTAGGCCTTCACAGACAGGTACTCATCCCCAGACCTAGTCCACAAATAGATCTTCCATGCCATTTCCCCTCATACCCTCTATCCTACCACCACCTCAAAAAACCATCCACAAAGGAGTGTTCCCTTCATCACCCAGTACCACCTTGGACTGTAAAAACTGAGCCACACCCTTCACCATGGCTTTTATTACCTATCGTCATGCCCTGAATTGAGGGACATCCTACCCGAAATAATTCTTGCTCTTGCTAAAGTGATGTTCAGTTGTGCATGCAAACTCTGCAACATCTTAGTCCATCCCTATGCCACTTCCATTCAAAACCCCTTGCCACAAAGATCATATTCCTGTGGAAGACCCAGGTGCAAAAGCTGCCCAATCCCCCTGCCAAGAACTTTCTATTCCAGTCATGTCACAGATTTATTCTGTCCCATCAGAGGCCGTGCCACCTGCGAAAGCAGCCATTGCATTTACCACCAATACGGCAATCATTGTACAGCTTTTTATATTGGTATGACTACTGACCATCTGTCCACTAGGATGAATGGCCGCCACCAAACTGTGACCAAGAGCAAAGTGGCACAACAAGTAGCTGAACACAACATGAATAAAACATTCTCCTAGAACACATGAACACAACATGCTTGATCTGAAAGGCTGCTTCACCACCCAAATCATCTGAATCCTTCTTTCCTCCACCAAGTTTTCTGAACTGTGCAGATGGGAGTTGTGAACACATTCTCCGATCCTGTAATTATCTCAGCCTCGACCTATTGTAACACACTTTACCCACACCCTCCACCCAACAGGTTCCTCCCCATTCTCATCTCCCATTCTATTACTTTGCAGTTCTCTGCCAATGCATTAACCTCTCTTTTCCCTCTCCTTTCCTTTTTTACTCCTTTTTTCCCCACCAACAACCTTCTGAGACCGTGCTTGTTGGCAGTCTAGTTCCTGCACAGTCTGTCAGGCAGTTTTCAGCTCTCTTCTTACTCATACACTATTATCCCTTCCCCTTCCCTGCTCCCTGCACATTGCTGCTTGGATCCCATGTGATAGTTGCATTCCAGCCCGAGATGCTGGAGCTGGCAGTTGTGTGTGTAGATGTGTGCTTGCTTGTGTGTTTGACTAGTGTGTGTGTCTCTCTTTTACTGATGAAGGCTGTAGCTGGAAACTTTATGTAAGTGTATTTTAGTTTTGTCTGTCTGCAACTTGCCATGTCTTCTTTATGGTAAGTAGCAATCTATCCTGTCCTACATTATTGGTTTAATACCTAACAGACACAGATCTTGCAGTTTTACTTGTGCCAGAAAGTAATTTGATTTTTGTGACATGTTACAAGTCCCTAATTTGGAGTGAATTATTTAGTCTCACCAGTGTGCTTTGGTAGTTTAGCATTTGCATCTCCAAATGTTAATCGAATTTATTAGACACAGTTCTTGTGTTTTCATCAGTGTCTACAGTAGAGTTCGTAGTGCGTGTCGATAATCATTCATTTGTTTATTTTGATAGCTAGCACTTGCTCATAGCCAGTAGTCCAATCAGTTAACCAGCAGCTGCTTTCCAAGAGAGAGCTGCAACAGAGAAGTAACTGATTTTGTGACATTTTTTGAGTTCCTGACCACGAGCGAATTATATAAATTTATTTGTGTGTTGTGATAGTTTAGCTTTTGAATTTCTGCATGTTAATTTAATATTTATAACATTGAAAATAATCAATTTTTGACAGTATAATGTAACTGGATATAATGTAACTGGACATAAAAATCTACTCACCAAGTGGCAGCAGGAGAACAAGCATATAAAAGAAGGTTTTATGTATGCAAGTTTTTGGAGCCAGTGGCATCTATGAGAAAGAGCCACTGGCTGCAAAATCTTGCATACATAAAAACTTTTTTTTTATATGTGTTCTCCTGCTGTCGCTTGGTGAGTAGATTTTTTATCTATCGAATTACATTAATTTAATATTTAATGGACACAGTTCTTATGGTTTTGAATGTGTCAGAAAGTAAACATATTTTTGTGATATATCGCAAGTTCCTAAACAGGAGTAAATTGTTTACTCTCACCTGTATGCTTAGGTAGTTTAGTTTTTAAATCTCTGCATGTTAATCTCATTTATTAAAATTAGATATAAGTTCTTGCATTTTCATCAGTGTCTACAGTAGATTTTGCAGTATGTGTTGATAGTCCTTTGTTTGTCTGTGTAGTTTTCCATGGTCTTTAATATGGATAGAGACTGCGTTTGCAGTGTATGGATTTGAGCCAAATTGGTGACATTTTACTATCAGCTCCAGGCTGTGTTGACTTTGGTTACACAGCCTCAGGCCTCAGTGGATGGGCATCACTCTTGTGAGCCAACAGTGGGGATCCAACAGACAACCAACATAACCCACAAGTCTGCCGAGTGGCTCGCACTGGTGGCCAGCTCAGTTGCTGCTCACCTTGAGGTTGTTGTGGCTGAGTGGGAGATCACTCCTGGGCAAGGCAGGCTGCGAAAGACTTTCCGTGTGGCCAAACGTAAGGCCTCCCTGGCTAGTCTGACAAACAGGCTCCAGGTGCTGTCTGTGTCTGGCATTGTCCCTCAGCAAAATGAAGTTGCTTGAGTTGTTTGAGAGGAAATCTCTCAGCCCAGTCACAGAGGGTCGGATTATTGGTAGTTGGGAGCTCCAATGATAGGTACGTTATGGTGCCTCTTAGGGACCTGGCTGCAAAGGAGAGGAATAAAGCCAATGTGCACTCTGTGTGCTTAGCATTTGAGTCAATCCAGACATGGTATGGATCATTCCAGATGCCATGAAGAGCACAGGTGGTGACTCATGTCAGTAAGAGTGATGTGTGTTGTTTTGGATCAGAAGAGATTCTCTCTGGTTTTGAGTGGCTATCAGAAGTGGTAAAGGCTGCCAGTCTTGCATGCAAGATGAAAGCAGAGCTAACCATTTGCAGCACAGTTGACAGGACTGACTGTTTACTTCTGGCACAGAGCTGAGTGGAGGGCTAGAATCAGAGGCTCAGACCATGTAGGCTGCAGAGTCCTCAACTTGCACCTTAGGGTGGTGGGTTTTTGGGTTCTGCTAAATAGGTCAGGAGTCTATTACATGCAGGAGGCAGCTACATCGCTAGCAGGTGCTGTATGGCATGGACTGGACGGTTTTTTGGTTAGAGGTTCTAGGGGAAACACTAAAAAGGTTTCAGTCTCAAAGGGTGCTGGTCGAACATAGAAAGAATATAGATCTAGGAACCATTGGTGTAACAGTTGTAAATTGTCATACCTGTGTTGGGAAAGTACCAGAGCTCCAAGTTCTGATCACTCATTCTCAAATAATTATAGGCACTGAAAGCCGTTTAAAACCAGAGATAACTTCAGCTGAAATTTTTGCGGAGGAGCTGATGGTGTTCAGAAAGGATAGGATATCTCCAGTTGGTGTTGGTGTTGTTGCTGTTCAAAGGAGTTTATCTTGTAGTGAAATTGAAGTAGGTAGTTCCTGTGAGTTAATGTGGTCAGAGGTCATTCTTGGCAATCAGAATAAAGTAATAACTGGATCCTTTTAATGACCTAATAACTCAGATGACTCAGTTACTGAAAGATTCAAAGAAAACTTGAGTCTAATTTCAAACACATCTGCAACTCATACAATTATAGTTGGTGATTAAATCAATTTACCCTCAATATGTTGGCAAAAATGCGTATTGAAATCCAGAGGTATCCACAAAACATCACCCACAATTGTGCTAAATGAATTCTCTAAAAATTATTTCAGGCAATTAGTTCAGGAGCCCACTTGTATATTAAATGTTTGGGAAAACACACTAGACCTCTTAGCAACAAATAACCCTGAGTTAATACAGGGATTAGTGAACACAGGGTTGTTGTAGCAGGACTGAACACTGTAATTCCAAAATCCTCCAGAAATAAATGAAAAATATATCTATTTTAAAAAAAGTAGATGAAAATTCACTTGACGCCTCCCTGAGAGACTATCACCACTCCTTCCAAATTAACAATGTAAGTGTAGACCAGATGTGGCTTGAATTCAGAGAGATAGTATCAACAGCAATTGAAAGAGTTATACCAAATAAATTCATAAATGATAGAGCTGGTCCCCCTTGGTATACAAAGCAAGTCTGATCATTGTTGCAGAAACAATGAGAGAAGCATGCAAAATTTAAACAAATACAAAATCTCCAAGATTGGCAATCTTTTACAGAAGCTTGGAATTTAGTGTGGACTTCAATTCAAAATGCTCAAACAGTTTCCAGAGTGAAACTTTGTCTCAAAACACGGCAGAAAATTGAAAGAGATTCGGGTCGTATATAAAGTATGCTAGCAGCATGGCACAGTCAGTGCCTTCTCTGCATGATAGCAATGGGAATACTATGGCAGTGCTGTTAAAGTTTAGTTACTAAACACAGCCCTCTGAATTTCCTTCACCAAAGAAGATAAAGTAAATATTCTGGAATTTGAATCAAGAACAATTGCCATCATGAGTAACTTAGAAGTAAATATCCTTAGAGCAGTGAAACAACTTAAATCATTTCATAAAAGCAAGTCTTCTGGTTCAGACTGTATACCAGTTAGGTTCCTTTCAGAGTAGGCTGATGCAATAGCTCTATATTTAACAATCATATACAACCACTCACTTGACAAAAACGGCTCTGAGCACTATGGGACTTAACTGCTGAGGTCATCAGTCCCCTAGAACTTAGAATTACTTAAACCTAACTAACCTAAGGACATCACTCACATCCATGCCCGAGGCAGGATTCGAACCTGTGACCATAGCGGTCGCGCAGTTCCAGACTGTAGCGCCTGGAACCGCTCGGTCACCCTGGCCGGCTCACTCGACAAAAGATCCATACCCAAAGACTGGAAAGTTGCACAGGTCACACCAATATTGAAGAAAGACAATATGAGTAATCCACTAAATTACAAGCCCATATAACTGATGTCAATATGCAGCAGTTTTTTAAGTGTAAATCCTGTTTGAACATTATAAATTACCTCAAAGAGAATGGTCTATTGACACACAGCCAACACAGGCTCTTTACTCACAAGTAGTGTTGGGTGTGACCGACAAGAGATTTCAAATTTATTCCATATTTCTAGATTTCCAAAAGGCCTTTGACACTGTACCTCACAAACAGCTTGTAATCAAATTGCATGCTTATGGAATACCATCTCAGTTATGTGATTGGATTTGTAATTTTCTGTCAAAGAGTTCACAGTTCAAAGTAATTGACGGAAAGTCATCAAGAAAAACAGAAGAGTTTCTGACATTCCCCAAGGCAGTGGTGTAGGCCCTCTGCTGTTCCTTGCCTACATAATCCTAAAGGAGACATCTGAGCAGCTGTCTTAGGTTGTTTGCAAATGATGCTATTGTTTATCATCTAATAAAGTCATCAGAAGATCAAAACCAATTGCAAAATGATTTAGAGAAGATATCTGTATGGTGAAAAATTGGCAAGTGACCCTAAATTATGAAAAATGTGAGATCATCCACATGAGTGCTACAAAAAATCCATTAAACTTCAGTTACATGACAGATCAATCACATTTGAAGGCCATAAATTTAACTAAATACCTAGGAATCATATTTACAAATGTTGTGGGGATGGTGAACCAAAGGGTGCATTTTATTGACAGAACACGTAGAAGATGCAACAGATCTACTAAAGAGACAGTGTGCACTGCAATTGTTTGTTCTATTTTTGGAGTAATGCTACACTGTGTTAGAACCTTACCGGATAGGATTAATGGAGTACATCGAGAAAGTTCAAAGAAGGATAGCTCATTTTCTATTTTTCAGAAAGGGGTGCGAGTGTGTCATGGACATGATACAGGATTTGGGGTGGTCATCAATAAGTCAATGATGTTTCACATTGTTGCGGGATCTTCTCATGAAATTTTGATCACAAACTTTCTCCTCAGAATGCAAAAATATTTTGTTGATGCCGACCTACTTAGGGAGAAATGATCATCATAATAAAATAAGGGAAATTAGAGCTCGCATGGAAAGATATAGATGTTTGTTTTTCCACACACTGTTAGAGCATGGAGTAATAGAGAATTATTGCAAAGGTGGTTTTATGAAGCCTCTGCCAGGCACTTAAGTATGACTTGCAGAGTATCCATATAGATATACATCTCTGAGATCAATCTGGATACCTCAATGACATGCAATCACTGTATATACTGAATACCACACTTGGATAAATAGTGTATAGGGATAGACTGTATAAAGTATATAAGGGTAGAAGGTACAAAGAGGTGAACCAAATGTTAACTGTCACAAGCAACACACTAAGGAAGATGACAGTAATTTATCAAAATCTGAGTCTGCCATAAAAAGAAGTTGTCCCCTTTGACCTGGATCTCCTGTATATAATAAGAGTAAAACAATGGACCCACAGAATTAAAAGCCAATATCCATTAAGTTGGTTTTGCTGCAGAATTCTTAAGCATATTCTGAGTTTAGATATAATGAATTCCTAGAGGCATAAATACTTCCATCCACAAATTAGCTCAGATTTAGAAAGCATTGCTGGTGTTTTGGTGGCATGGTTTGTTGCCATACAGAGAAAATGTTCACTCTCATTTGGGAAAATTGTTTGTAGACACATGCTTACCCTGGCATGATATATCATGTTCTCAACAAGGAAAGGTGTAAGAAAAACTGATCCCACTATATGCATCAACAGGGTGGCAAAATGATTGCAAGTTCCAGGTCTGGATAACTACCAAATGAGTAAAAGTTGTTGATTGGAAACTCTGATATACTGTCACTTTAAAGAATAAATTAATGGTGCCAGGTCTATACCATATACAGTTTGGAATATGACATTTGCATGTATAGCACAGTCACTCTTAGAAAACTAGTTGAAGGTTTCTAGCCTGATCTGATTTTGGCAATGCACACAGATTTTCTAAGGGCCAGATGCATGCACAATATGTTGCAGATGTTCACTTTAAACCATAAGTTCTCAGTTACAATTTCACAGTGTGTGACGCAGAATTTTAGTAGTTCAAAATATAGTCACAGTTTGCAAATAAGAGATATGGAATTTGTATGGTCATAATTTATATCTGTACTTGAACACTGATATGTTGCAGCAAATCTTGCTCCTAATCCTAGCATGCACAAAATGTCTATCTCCTGATTGGCTGAAACCCAACATAGCCAGTCATCTTTCTTTCTCTACACTAACATTCTCCATGTACATGGTCAGTCTGCTGCTGATCGTTACCTCAGCCAGCACCCACCAGATTAAAAACCTATGATGTCCTTCCTGCTCAACTTAATCAACTTTATACTTACCAGCAGCTACTTTCTGTTTGAGGGCAGACATACAGGTAGATCAGGGGTACAACCATCAGAATCAGAATGGATGCTTCCTATGCTAGCCTTTTTATGGGTCACTTGGAGGGAGCTTTCCTGAGATCTGCAAGCCTTCATCTCCTGGTTTGCCTTAGATACATTGATGACATATGGACTCATGGTAAGGCTGACCTCTTGAAATTTTTGGAATCTATAAATACATCCTAAAAAATTAAATTTCACATAGTCGTGTTTCAAACCACATTCCACTTTCCTTCATTTTGGTCTCATTCTGACTGAGAGTCAGCTACACACTTATGTTAACAGAATATCTACAGACAAACAATAGGACTTATGTTGTGACAGTAGCTTTCCTTTTCATGCCAAACTTTCTCTCCCATACAGCTTTGGCATTCAAGGCAAACATATTTGTTCACATACAGACTCTTTATAGCAATATACCATGGCTGTCAACTTGGCACTCTCTGTACATAATTATTCCCTCAGTCTGCTTCAAAAGCAGGTTTCCAGGCCCATCCTATCCAATTCTGATACTGCTTATCCCTCCAAAAAATGTGCAGGAGTACACCTCCTGTGAGTCAGTACTGTCCTGGTCCGCAGTGTGTTAATCACAGGGGCCAAAGGCTTATGGATCCCAGGTAAGCCCCCTCTAAGTGACCCTTGTAAAGACTGGCAGATTAAGGAGCCATCCTGATTCTCATGGCCGTACCCCTGATCTGTTTGTATGTCTGTCCCTCAAAGGTGAAGCAATATATGGTAAGCATAAAGTTGATTAAGGTGAGTATGATGGATGTCATAGGTTTGGAACCAGGTCAGCATTGACTGAGGAAATGTTCAGCACAGACAGACAATGTACATGGGGGATGCTGGTATAGAGGGAGATGGCATCAATGGCGACAAGCAAGGTATGTGGTGAGAGTGGGACAGGCATGGATTTCAGACGATATAGGAAATGGTTGGTGTCTTTAGTATAGAAGGGAAGTCTTTGTACTTGCCGGTGTTGATAAGCTAAGGCACATATACATTCGATGGGTGGTTTGAAGCTAGGAACTACAGGACAGCCAGGATGACTGGGTTTGTGGATCTTAGGAAGAAAGTAAAAGGTGGGAGTGCATGGTTTGAGTGGGGTAAGAAGTTCTATGGATTGAGGTGTAAGTCCTTGTGTAGGTGTAGACCTTCAGTAACATACTCCTACCACAGTGGTAGATCCCTTGTCTGCCGGGAGCATAATGATGGAGCCATCAGCCTTTGGTGGACATAGAGCCTGGTTAGGGTCATGGTGTGGGGACCTGAAACAGGGTGGTGAAGCAATGCTGTATGTGAGGAATTCTTGGCAGGCTTGTAAGGGATGATTTTGAGGTAGTGGTTGTGGATCACATTGGGATCATGGCTTGAACTGTTCAATGCAGGGTTCGGTGTCAAGTTTGCTGTTGGAGAGATTTTAGTATTGGGCTGAAAAGTGATATTTCCAGTTGAAATTACATGTAAAGGAAAGTAGGTCCTTCGCCAAAGCAGCATGGTTAAATGCAGATTTAAGACTGAATGTGACACCCTTGGATAATACAGATAATTCAAGGGGAGATCGTGCTTTAGATGAGAGGTTGAGAACACTGTACTGTTGACTGGTTCTTGTGATTATGAGTTATTGTTGGTCTGGGAGGCACTGGTGGAGGCTCTGGGGTGTTAGGGTTGGCCAAGCTTGGTTTGTAGGAGAGGAATGATGGTTGATGGTGTGGCTGTTTGGGGAACTCCAGAGGAACAGGAAGGGAAACACCACTGTTGAGCTTTTTAAAGTAAAGTCTGTTATGTTGTTGTGGGAGTAACAGCAAGGGAGAAGCAGGATTCAAGAAACAGAATGTGGGACCTTAATTTTGATAGTGCAAAAGCATGACTTCGAAAAGAGCAGATGTAATATGTGATAGGATTCCTCATGGTAGGAGAAGAGGTTTCAAGTGTTAGAAATTGTGGGGGTGGCAAAAACGAAAGGCAGGATGTGAAAAAAGATAAAAAATGAAAAAAAACCAGGGAAAAAATTTGGATAAATCAGAAAAATTCGCACAAAAATTGTGAGAACAGACAGTGGCTAACAAGAGGCAATGAGTGGCGAGAATGTCTCACTAAAAGAGTGGTCTGTACGATCTGAAGAAATTATTGGAAAGACAGCAAAAAACCAATAGGCGAAGATGTGAAAGTAGACAAAATTTTAAAAAACTGGCCAGAAGAAAGAGAAAGTCACAGGAGATAATGTAAACCATGTTGCTTGTCAAATAAAGTAATGTAGGAGATGGCAGTAAAAATGGATCAGAGCAGTTTGGAGAAAAAACGGACAAAATCGTGAAAGAATTACATATAAACAGGTAAGTGGAGGGTAGCAAAGAAAATAGCTGTGAAATTTGAAAATAAATCGGCAAAAGACGATCAGAGGTATGCCCTGCATTGTAGTGAACTGTAGGCAAATTTGTAAATAACAGTGGATTTCTTATATGCACATTCACAAATAACAATCGGCCCCTCTCTCTACATGCACCAAAACCAGTACTAGAAACGATTTAGGGAGAAAAACTTTTTTTTTTTTATTTATTTTGATCCAACATCAACTTATTACACAAAAAAGTTTTTTGTTCCAGCCTTCTGGATAAGTCAGAGCCTTACTTACTAGAGTTACATATTGTTGCCTGCCATTATTATTTACACAACTCTTGATTAATTTTGGTGATGCATATATAAATGGTTTGAATACTAGCACAAAAGTTAGAAAACAGACAAACCAACCTGCAGTCCCTCCTAAAAACCTCAGGCCCCTCACAGGGATTAACTTCTCAACCCACAGAACTTCTTACCCCACCCAGACCATGCACTCCCACCTTTTATCTTCTTCCTAAGATACACAAACCTAATCATCCTGGCCGTCCTATACACAAACCTAATCATCCTGGCCTTCCTATAGCTGCTGGCTTCAAAGAAGCCACATGATTTCTATTTGGATCTACACCTACAACCCATAGTACAAAGATGTCCCTCCGGTATTAAAGATACCGACCATACCTATATCGTCTGAAATCTGTGCCCATCCCATTTCCACCACATACCATGCTTGTCAGCATTGATGCCAACATCCCCCATGTATGTGGTCTGTCTGCTGCTGAACATTTCCTCAGTCAATGCCAACCTGATTCCAAACCTATGACATCCTTCCTACTCACCTTAATCAACTTTATACTTACCAACAACTACTTCACTTTCGAGGGGCAGACATACAAACAGATCAGGTGTATGGCTATGGGAACAGGTATGGCTCCATAATATGCCAACCTTTTCATGGATCACTTGGAGGGGGTTTTACTGGGATCCATATACCTTCAGCCTCAGGTTTGGGTTAGATACATTGATGACATCTTTGCCGTATGGACTCATGATTAGGCTGACCTGTTAAAATTCCTGGAATCTCTAAATACCTTCCAGTTCAATTTCACATGGTCCTGTTCCAAATCCCATGCCACTTTCCTTGATGTTGAACTCATCCTCATCAAAGGCCAGCTACATACTTCTGTCCACATCTTCAGGCAGAAGGCTTGAAGGGGAAGGAAGAGGCGTGAAGGAAAAGCTCTGGATAGGTCTAGAAAAAGGAGTAGATTTCAGAAAAGGTACTCAGAACCGCAGGTCAGGAGAGACTTACAGAATGGGATGAGAAGGAAAGACTGATTATTAGGGACTGCATTGGATGAGGTTTGGAAACCTGAGAGCTTAAAGGTGGAGTACAGGGTAATATGAAAGACAGAGGTTACTGTTTAAACATGAAGAGAGTGAAAAGCCAAGAGTGAAAAGCTAAGCGCATTTTATGTAACAGAAGTGAGAGGGGGACAGTGAAAACTTGATGCTAAAGACAATGAAAGATGTAGAAAGCTAATATGAAGTGAATAAAAGAGTCATTACTGTGAAGAAATGCTGAGATAGAAGTAATTAACGCAAAATAAGGCCAGGTGGGTGGCAACAACCAAGACATGTTGTAGCACTAGTTCCCAATTGCAGAGTACTGAGAACCTAGTGTCTGGGGGAAGAATCCAGATGGCACAAGTGGTGAAACAGGCACTGAGGTCATGATTGTCATGCTAATGCCCATGGTAATCATGCTGATGTGAAAGGCTGAGCAATGTCTGCATAACATCTGGTATATGACATATCATTTCACAGGTGCCTCTCCCTTTGATAGCATACATTTTGCCAGTTACAGGGCTACTGCATGTAGTGATACGAGGGTGCATTGGGCAAGTCCTGCAGCAGGGACCGTCGCAGGTGTAGGAGCAATAGGGTAGGGACATGTGTGTACAATGTGTGTAGGGTCTGACAGGAATATTGCAGAGATTGGGAGGGTGACAAAAAACTTTTAGAGGTTTGGTGGGAAAGATTTCAGACGGAATGGATCTCATTTCAGGGCATGATTTTAGGAAAACATCGCCCTGTCAAAGTAGCTGATTAACACATTCAAGGCCAGGATAATACTGAGTCACCATTGGTGTGTTCCAAAGTTGTCTTTTGGAAGGATCAGCAGTATCTGGATTGGATGTGATGGCCCAGGAAATCTGATTTTGTAGTAGGCCAGTAAGGTAATTAAGTGCAGTGAATGCAGAGTGTGAGAATGCTGGTGTATTGTTGCAAAGAGTCTGCCTCCTAACATACAAGTTTGCCTCAAATGTGAAGGCTGTATGGGAGGGAACATTTGATTTGGAAGGATGGCAACTGTCAAAAGGTAAGTACTGTTGTTTGTTGGTAGGTTTAATGTGAACAGAAGTGTGTAGCTGGTCTTTGATGAGGATGAGATCAACATCAAGGAAAGTGGCATGGGATTCAGAATAGAACCATGTGAAAATTAACTGGGAGAAGCAATTCAGAGATTTCAGGAATTTTGACAGGCCAGTCTCATCATGAGTCCATATGGTAAAGATGTTATAAATGTGTCTAAATGAAACCATGGGCTGAACATATGGATTCCAGGAAAGCCCACTCCAAGCAATCCATGAAAAGATTGGGATAGGAAGGATGCATCCTGGTTCCCATGGCCATACCCTGATCTATTTGTAGGTCTACCCCTCAAACATGAAGTAGTTGTCTGTAAGTATAAAGTTGATTAAGTTGAGTAGGAAGGATGTCATATGTTTGGAATCAGGTGGGTGCTGACTGTGGAAATGTTCAGTGGAAGGCAGACCAAGTATGTGGGGGATGTTGGTATAATGGAGGTGGCATTAGTGGTGATGAGCAAGGTGTGTGATGGCAGTGGGGTGGGCACAGATTTCAGACAATCTAGGAAAAGTTTGGTGTCTTGAGTCCAGAAGGGGAGTCATTGTACTATGGGTTGCGGGTGTTGATCAAGTAAGGCAGATACCCTTTTGGTGGGTGCTTTGGAACCAGCAACAATAGGACACCCAGGATGATTGTATTAATGGAACTTAGGAAGTAGGGAAAAGGAGGGGATGCATGCTTTGGTTATGATGAGGAGTCCTATGGATTGAGGTGTAATTCCTTGTGAGAGGTACAAGGTTGTTGAGAGGGATTGAAAGTCAGTTTGAATCACAGGAATGTGATCTTGATCACAGACTGTATGTAGAAGTGTCAGGCAGCTGGCATAGACCTTCGCTAACATATTCATTTCAGTCAGGTACTACAGTGCTAGATCTTTTGTCTCTTGGGGGATAATGTAGAGTCGGCAACTTTTAGGGAACATAGAGCATGGAGCTCTGCAGACGACAGGTTAGGATCACGTTCCAAGGGCCTGAGGAATGGTTGTGAAGCAATGCTATATGTGAGGAGTTGTTGGAAGGCTTGTAAGGGATGATTTTGCAGTAGTGGTGGTGCATCAAGCTGGGATTGTGGTCTGAACTATTCAAGTCAGGGTTCAATGTCAGGTTTTCTATTGGAAAGGTTTTGGGATTGGGTTGCAAAGTGATAATTCCAATTGATATTATGTGTCAAGGATGATAGGTCCTTCACCAAAGCAGCAAGATCAAATGCTGGTTTAGGGCTGAAAGTGAGACCCTTGACATAACATGAGTAATTCAGGAATGGAGAGTGCTTTAGATGAGAGATTAAGAATACTGTACTGTTGTGACTGGTTCTTGGGATTATGGGTTATTCTTGGTCTGGGAGGCAGTGGTGAATATTGTAGGATATTAAGGAGGTTGGTGAAGCTCAGTTTGTAGGAGAGGTTTGGTGGTTGATGGTGTGGCTGTTTAGGGAGCTGCAGAGGGTAGGAAGAGGAACACCACTGTTGAGGTAGTTTAGGATAAGGTGGGATAGCTTTTTGAAATGAAATGTGACATATTGTTGTAGTTTGAAGTTGGCTTGGAGGTTGATACCATCGAAGGAAACAGGAGGGACAGATATCTGCAGGTTTTTATAGAAGGAGAAAAGTGTGGTGGAGTGGAAATTGGCAGATGAGGCATATAGGTTACAGATTACCTATGTAAGAGCAAGAGATTGCTGTATTTTAAACCGTAAAAGAGGCTGGTGTAGCGTAGGATTACATCCAGAAACAGGGACTTTCAATGTTAGGCCTTTGGAGTAACTCCAAGGGACAAGCAGGTCTCAAGAAACAGAAGGTGGGACTTTAGTTTTGATGGTGCAAACACTTATTTTTGGAAAGAATGGGTATAATATGAGATGGGATTCATCATAGCAAAAAAGGACAGTTTGGAGAGCTAGAAATCATGGGAGTTGCAAAATAAATAAATAAGCGGAGGGTGAAAAAGATAGAAAAATGGAAGAAAAACAAGGAAAAAATTCGGAAGAATCAGAAAAATTCGTACGGAAATTGTGAGAACAATGGTTAATAATGCATGGATGATCTATATGATATGAAAAAAATTATTGGAAAATAAAAAGTAAAAAAAATATCGATTGGGAAATTTGTGAAAACAGACAACATTTTACAAAACTGGGTAAACAGAAAGTGAAAGTCATAGAAGAAAATGTAGACTACTTAGCTTGTCAATTGAAGTGGCT
This sequence comes from Schistocerca serialis cubense, assembly GCF_023864345.2. NCBI lineage: Eukaryota > Metazoa > Arthropoda > Insecta > Orthoptera > Acrididae > Schistocerca > Schistocerca serialis. The sequence goes on along the minus strand of NC_064639.1, from coordinate 1,045,278,852 downwards.
TAAGAGATGGCAATAAATCTTGATCAGAGCGGTTTGGCAAAAACGAATGCACAAAAACATGAAAGAATTAAAAAAAAAAAAAAAAAATTGAGGGTGGGAAAGAAAATAGCTGTCAAATTTGCAAATAAATCTTCGAAATACAATCGGGGGAAGACCATGCAGTGTAATATGCCATAAATTTATGTATGCGTAATCGCAAATGAGAATGGACTTGTTATATGCAAATAAAAATGACCCATCTATGTACACAGAAATCAGTATTAGAAAAGATGCAGGGGCAAAGTGTCGACTAATCTTGGTGATACAGATAAATGAATGAACGGATCAGAACATCAGGTAGAAAACAGATGACAATTTGAACAAGGCAGATGACAACATAGACTGACAAGAGGGATACATAAGAAGAAATGATGGCCACATGGGCTAATATAACAATGAAAACAATCAATTTTTGACAAAATAATTTAATTTTATAGATACAAAATCTACTCACCAAGCGGCACCAAAACACACACATAAAAGAGGGCTGTAATTAGGCAAGCTTCTGGAGCCAGTCGCTCCTTCTTCTAGCAGAAGGGTTGAAGGGGAAGGGAGAGGGATGAAGGAGAAGGGCTGGAGAGTTCAAGGAAAAGAGGTAGATTTTGGGCATGTTATCCAGAATTGCAGTTCATGGGAGACCTACCACATGGGATGAGAAGGAAAGACAGATTGTTGGGGACTGCATCGGCTGAGATTTGGAAACCTGAGAGCTTAAAGGTGGGAGACAGGGTAATAAGCAAGACAGAGATTACTGCTTAAAAATCATGCGTAAGTTAATAAGAGTGATAAGCTAAGTGCATTGTACGTAACAGAAGTGGCAGTGGGGGTGGTGAAAAATAGACAGGTAAGACAATGAAAGATGCAGAATACTGAAATTGAATCAGAAAAAGGTTAGTTACCATAAAGAAATGCTGAGGCAGAAGACATTAAAGTAAATTAAGGCCAGGTGGGTGGCAAGAACCAAGGACATGTTCTAGCACTAGTTCCCACCTGTGAGTTCTGATAAACTAGTGTCTGGGGGAAGAATCCAGATGGCGCATGTAGTGAATTATCTAAGGGTCTCAGTTTTAGACCTAAACCTGCATTTGATCATTCAGCTATGGCGAGTGACCTGCTTTCCTTCACACATAATATCTATTGGAATTATCACTTTGCAACATGATCCCAAAACCTTTCCAACAGAAAATCTGATATAGAACCTTGCCTTGAACAGTTCAGACCACAGTCCCAGCTTGATCCACCACCACTACCTCAAAATCATCTCTTACAAGCCTTCCAAGAATTCCTCACGTCCAGCATTGCTTTACAACCCTTCCTCCTGTTCAGAACTCCAGGCTCTACATTCCCTAAAAGCTGATGACTCCATCATTATCCTCCCAGCAGACAAAGTATCTACTACTGTAGTACTTGACCGAAAGGAGTGTGTTAGTGAAGGTCTACGCCACCTACTTGATACCTCTACATACAGTGTCTAAGATCAATATCCCATCCCTGTAATTAAAAGTAATCTGTGCAGTCCCTTCTTAAAACCTGAGGCCCCTCACAAGGACTTACACCTCAATCCATAGAACTTCACATCCCAACTAAACAATGCAACCCCACCTTTTAGCTTCTGCCTAAGATATGCAAACCCAATCATACTGGCCGTCCTATAGTTGCCGGCATCAAAGCTCCCGGCGAACATATTTGCCTTAGTTGATCAACACTTGCAACAAATAGTACAAAGACTCACCTCCCACATAAAAAATACCAACCATTTCCTAGATTGTTTGAAATCCTTGCCCAACCCACTCCTACCACCCACCTTGCTTGTCACCATTGATGCCACTTCCTTTAAACCAACATCCTCCTTGTACATGGTCTGCTGCCGCTGCACATTTCCTCAGTCAGTGCCCACCTGATTCCAAAACTATGATGTCCTTCATACCCACCTTAATCAACTTTATACTTACCTTGGAATACTACAGGTATTAAAGTGTCTTCAGAAAGAAAAAGAAAACTGTACAAGACAGCAAGAACTAGTAAAGATCCAGAGTAGTTTTACACTACGAAAATTATTGTAACATGCTGAGAGAAGTTGTGAGGAAATCAAGAAATATTTATGTTAGAGAGGAAATTAACAATTATAGAAAAAATAAAAAAAATAAAAATAAAAAAAATAATCAATATGGAATGTTGTTAGAAAGGAGACAGGAAAAGTAACCACTGGGGTATGTAGTATTACTGTTAAAGACAACAAGACCATCCTAACCAACAGTTCACAAGTAGCTAATGCATTTAACAAACATTTCTTAAGTGCAGGAGAAAAAATTGGTGAGAACAGTTCAAAAGAAAAAGCTTGGCAGTACATGGAAGAGTCTGTTTTGAAAAAAAATTAGTCAGATTAAGTTTCACCTCACAACCTCTTGTGAAATAAGTAAAAATATTAAATCTTTGAAAAATAAATGTTCTGTTGGAGTAGGTGACATCTCTAACAAGTTATAAAAGCAGTGGGGAGCAATTACAGCTGATGTTTTGAGTCACATATGTAATGCATCACTGAGTCGGGGTATTTTTCCAGACAGGTTAAAATATTCCATTGTCAGGTCTCTCTACAAAAAGGGGGGAAACCACAGATGTCAATAATTACCAGCCAGTATCCTTGCTTACAGCATTCTCAAAAATCTTCTAGAAAGTAATGTACTCAAGAGTGGTTAGCCATCTCAACAGTAATGGGATACTTAGTAAATCACAGTTCGGATTTCAAAAATGCTGTTCCACTGAGGCAGCAATATGCAATTTCACTGTCCACATAACAGTATTTAAATAGTAAAATGTCACCAATAGGAATTTTCTGTGACTTGTCCAAAGCATTTGATTGTGTGAACCATGACATTATGTTACAGAAATTACAACTCTATGGTACAAATGGAATAGCATATGAGTGCTTTAAGTCATACCTACAGAACAGGAAGCAAAAAGTTTCCTTATATGGGTCAAGTGATTTAAATAAGTTTGCCACTTCATCTAACTGGGGTGAAATTACATTAGGTGTTCCACAGGGTTCAATCATGTGTCCCCTTCTGTTCTTGATATATGTGAACGATCTCCCTTCCTATCTGAAACAGGAGGCTGAACTGACACTGTTTGATGATGGTACAAGCATCATTATTCATCCAGTAAAAGGAAGTCCAATTGAAAATGATACAAATAAGGTCTTTGGAAAAGTCATTAATTGGTTTTCTGAAAATGAGCTTGCTCTAAACTTTGAAAAAACACAGTACATCCAATTTTCTGCTGGAAAAAGTACAGTTCCATCAATAAATATAACACATCAACAGAAGTCAGTAGACAGGGTAGAGTATACTAAGTTTTTGGGTGTACATATAGATGAGAATCTTAATTGGAAAATTCATATTTTGGATCTCCTAAAGCAGCTAGGTTCAACAACTTTTGCGATCAGAATAATTGCCAATTTTGAGGATATAGAAATTAGTAAGCTAACATACTTTGCATACTTTCACTCTCTGATGTCATACTGCTCAAAAGAAAGTGCTTAGAATAATGTGTGGGGTTCACAGACTCACATCTTGTAGGCATCTTTTTAAAAGATTGGGAATTCTTACAACAGCCTCACAATACACCTACTCACTAATGAAATTAGTTCTCAACAACATGGACCAGTTTAAAAACAACAGTGACATTCATGATTATAATACCAGAAAAAAGAAAGACTTACACTATCCTTTGCTCAACCTATCTTTGGCACAGAGAGGGGTAAAATACGCTGCTATAAAATTTTTTGACAAATTACCAGATGAAATAAGGTGTCTGACAGACAACAGTAATGGCTTCAAAAATAAATTAAAATCATATCTCCTTGACAACTACTTCTATACCATATATGATTTCTTGAATACCCCATAGAGGGAAACATTCCACGTGGGAAAAATATATCTAAAAACAAAGATGATCTAATTTACCAAACGAAAGCGTTGGTATGTTGATAGAGACACTAACAAACACAAACACACACACAAAATTCAAGCTTTTGCTACCAACGGTTGCTTCATCTGGAAAGAGGGAAGGAGAGGGAAAGACGAAAGGATGTGGGTCTTAAGGGAGAGGGTGAGGAGTCATTCCAATCCCGGGAGTGGAAAGACTTACCTTAGGGGGAAAAAGGGACAGGTACACACACACACACACACACACACACACACACACACACACACACACACATATATATATATATATATATATATATATATATATATCCATCCACACATATACAGACACAAGCAGACGTAGGTAAAGCCAAAGGGTATGGGCAGAGATGTCAGTCGAGGCGGAAGTGCAGAGGCAAAGATGTTGTTGAATGACAGGTGAGGTATGAGCGGCGGCAACTTGAAATTAGCAGAGGTTGAGGCCTGGTGGGTAATGGGAAGAAAGGATATATTGAAGGGCAAGTTCCCATCTCCGGAGTTCTGATAGGTTGGTGTCAGTAGGAATTATCCAGATAATCCGAACGGTGTAACACTGTGCCAAGTTGTGCTGGCCATGCACCAAGGCATGTTTAGCCACAGGGTGATCCTTATTACCAACAAACACTGTCTGCCTGTGTCCATTCATGCGAATGGACAGTTTGTTGCTGGTCATTCCCACATAGAAGGCTTCACAGTGTAGGCAGGTCAGTTGGTAAATCACGTGAGTGCTTTCACACGTGGCTCTGCCTTTGATCGTGTACATCTTCCGGGTTACAGGACTGGAGTAGGTGGTGGTGGGAGGGTGCATGGGAGACAGGTTTTACACTGGGGATGGTTACAACACCTTCTGCGTTACAGGACTGGAGTAGGTGGTGGTGGGAGGTTGCATGGGACAGGTTTTACACCGGGGGTGGTTACAAGGATAGGAGCCAGAGGGTAGGGAAAGTGGTTTGGGGATTTCATAGGGATGAACCAAGAGTTTCCGAAGGTTAGGTGGATGGCGGAAAGACACTCTTGATGGAGTGGGGAGGATTTCATGAAGGATGGATCTCATTTCAGGGCAGGATTTGAGGAAGTTGTATCCCTGCTGGAGAACCACACTCAGCGTCCGATCCAGTCCCAGAAAGTATCCTGACACAAGTGGGGCACTTTTGGGCTACTACTGTGGGAGGTTCTGGGTTTGAGGGGATGAGGAAGTGGCTCTGATTATTTGCTTCTGTACTAGCTCGGGAGGGTAGTTGCGGGATGTGAAAGCTGTTTTCAGGTTGTTGGTGTAATGGTTCAGGGATTCAGGACTGGAGCAGATTCATTTGCCACGAAGACCTAGGCTGTAGGGAAGGGACCGTTTGATATGGAATGGGTGGCAGCTGTCATAATGGAGGTACTGTTGCTTGTTGGTGGGTTTGATGTGGACGGATGTGTGAAGCTGGCCATTGGACAGATGGAGGTCAACGTGATTCCATATCAAACGGTCCCTTCCCTACAGCCTAGGTCTTTGTGGCAAGCGAATCTGCTCCAGTCCTGAATCCCTGAACCATTACACCAACAACCTGAAAACAGCTTTCGCATCCCGCAACTACCCTCCCGACCTGGTACAGAAGCAAATAATCAGAGCCACTTCCTCATCCCCTCAAACCCAGAACCTCCAACAGAAGAACCACAAAAGTGCTCCACTTGTGACAGGATACTTTCCGGTACTGGATCAGACTGAATGTGGCTCTCCAGCAGGGATACGACTTCCTCAAATCCTGCATTGAAATGAGATCTATCCTTCATGAAATCCTCCCCACTCCACCAACAGTGTCTTTCCACCATCCACCTAACCTTCGTAACCTTTTGGTTCATCCCTATGAAATCCCCAAACCACCTTCCCTACCCTCTGGCTCCTACCCTTGTAACCACCCCCGGTGTAAAACCTGTCCCATGCAACCTCCCACCACCACCTACTCCAGTCCTGTAACGCAGAAGGTGTACACGATCAAAGGCAAAGCCACGTGTGAAAGCACCCACGTGATTTACCAACTGACCTGTCTACACTGTGAAGCTTCCTATGTGGGAATGACCAGCAACAAACTGTCCATTCACATGAATGGACACAGGCAGACAGCGTTTGTTGGTAATGAGTATCACCCTGTGGCTAAACATGCCTTGGTGCACGGCCAGCACATCTTGGCACAGTGTTACACCGTCCGGATTATCTGGATAATTCCTACTGACACCAACCTATCAGAACTCCGGAGATGGGAACTTGCCCTTCAGTATATACTCTCTTCTCGTTACCCACCAGGCCTCAACCTCCACTAATTTCAAGTTGCCACCACTCATACCTCACCTGTCATTCAACAACATCTTTGCCTCTGCACTTCCGCCTCGACTGACATCTCTACCCAAACTCTTTGCCTTTACAAATGTCTGCTTGTGTCAGCATATGTGTGGATGGATATGTGTGTGTGTGCGAGTGTATACCTGTCCTTTTTTCCCCCTAAGGTAAGTCTTTCCACTCCCGGGATTGGAATGACTCCTTACCCTCTCCCTTAAAACCCACATCCTTTCGTCTTTCCCTCTCCTTCCCTCTTTCCTGATGAAGCAACTGTTGGTTGCAAAAGCTTGAATTTTGTGTGTGTGTTTGTGTTTATTTGTGTGTCTATCAACATACCAATGCATTCGTTTGGTAAGTTACATCATCTTTGTTTTTATATATATATTAAAAAAATTGTTTCATATGTGCATTTCTTGTGGACTTGACACGTTACACATCATAACGGCTACATAGTGTGGGATCCATCAATGGAACACAAAGTTAGTAAGTCTTCCCCTCAAAAGTGAAGTAGTTGTTGGTAAGGTTGGTTGCTACAAACAGATCAGGGGCACAGCCGTGGAAATCAGGATGCCTCATTCCTGTGCCAACCTTTAATTGGGTTGCTTGGAGTGGGCTTCCCTAGAGCCCATAAGTCTTCAGTCTTTGGTTTCGTTTAGATACGTAACATTTTTACAATACGGACTCATGATGAGACTAATATGTCAGAATTCCTGGAATCTCTGAATACCTTTTCCTAATTAAATATTGCATGGTCCTATTCCAAATCCCATGCCACTTTCCTTGATGTTAATCTCATCCTCATCAAAGGCCAGCTGCACACTTCTGTCCACTTTAAACCTGCCAACAAACATTAGTACTTACATTTTGACAGTAGCCATCCCTTCCATGTCAAACGTTCCCTTCCATACAGCTTTTGCATTCGAGGCAAGATGGCATCGAGTGAACATTTTTTGTATAGTGCTGTCTCAGTTCCTTTAAAAAGTGATAGTGAGGTTTGTAAAATCTGCGTGAAGAAGGTCAAAAGAGGTATCCTCTGTGTTGACTGCAAGTATTGGTACCACGATAAATGTGTCAAAGTCAATTTGAAAAGTATAAAAGACAAACATGATTATACATCAGTGTTTTGTAAGTGCCATGGAAAGCGAAATAACGAACATGCTAAAGACGAAAGAAAAAATAATAAGCGTGTTAACAGATTATTTAGTGTCAGTCAATACAAAATATCAAGAGCTGGAAACGAAATGTAAAGCAGTGGATCGAAATTATCGTCTAACTCAAGACAACACCGTTGTTAATGGTCATTCCCCGCAGAAAATGTGGTGTGTGCCGAAAAAAACAAACAAACAAGAACTACATGTAAGTACAGCACCAGTGATACCATTATCAAACAAATTCTCAGCACTAGTAGCGGATTGTGGTAACACAACAGACATAAATGAACCAGAAAGTAATCACAAAACACCCACTAAAGAACCAAAAAAGAACTTGTAAACCTTAAGATGCAGCAGAGGGCTCCTTCTGTATGCCGACAGGCATGGAAAAGATCTGTCCAAATGCATTAACGAAAGTATGCATTCAAAGCATTCAGTTTTCACGAAAATCAAGCCTGGTGCAATGTTAAATACAGTGGTGGAGAATATTACAACAGAAACAAGTCAACTGAACAAAGATGCTCACATTGTGATTATTGGCAGCAGCAATGACGTATACAAAAACGAAAGCAAGACAGCCCTGCAGTGTTTCCGTAACACATTACCATAACTATTTCAAACGAACATTGTCATCACAAAGGTGCCAGTGTGACATGATTTACCACTGTGGTCAAGTGTAAACAAAGAGATTTGACAGTACAATTCTGAACTAAAGAAACTGTGTGATAAATTTAGCCATGTAATTTGATAGACTTAAGTAAGATGAGTCGTGATGAACACAAAACACAGATTCCATTTAAACAGGAAAGGGAAGTCCAAGCTAGTTTCCCACATAAACAATCTGTGCGAGAAAGACAGTGTGGAGAAACTCCAATTGCTCTGGGCTACAAACACGAGACTTTTTTAGAATAAGGACCATAATAATAGTGTTCAGGGATGTATTTCGGATATGACAGAGTCCCGTGCAAGCAAAGAAAAGGCAGGCTGTTGAAAAAGTGACAGGTCATTGCAGGACAGTTCTAAAACAAAAAAACAGTGTATGCAAAGTGTCATAAAAAGTGTAACTCAAACAATTTTGATTCATGCAAGATGGTAAATAAATAAGAAGGGATAACACCCTTAAAGTTAATGCACTTAAATGTGCAATATCTCAAAATTAAACTAGACATACTAAAAATATTCATAGAGGAACACTTGCCACATGTACTAGTAATAACAGAACATGGGCTAAAATGCAGTGAAATAACATATTATAGACTAGAAGGTTACATACTAGCAAATAGTTATTGTGGGCAAAACCATAAAGGTGGTGGTGTGGCAGTTTATGTTAATGAGGATATAGAAGCTAAAAAAAATTCCTTTCTTGAACACCACATAAAACAAGGATCAATTGAAGTGACAGATATTTTATTCCACAGTAATGATCTTAAGTTACCAAAGCATAAAGTGATTGGAGCATATAGGCCATCATATGCTGATGTAATGCTGTTTATGGATAAAGTTAGCAGTGTTGCTTGTCAGGCCAGTTCTAATGACCTTACTATATTAGGTGACTTTCACGTAAATGCAAACTCAAATAGTATAGTAAACCTGAAACTCACTGATGTACTGACCTCATACCATCTTGTAAATATGGTGAACTTTGACACCAGAGTAACAGACACAAGTTCCACCAGAATAGATTATGCTATAATCAACAAAGATGTTATAGGTAAGGTAGATTACAGTAACTTAGATTTTCTTTATTCTGACCATTTCTGTCAGGTGATAGAATACATATATTCAATTGTGCCCAAAATAACAAAAATTGTGCTACAGAAACGAATGTTGAATACCTCAAATATTAAAGACAAACTAGCGAATGAGAAATGGGATTCTGTGTACCAGGTAAAAGGGTCGAATGAGAAATGGAATGAATTCTACTAAAACCTACTGCATCATTATGAATATAGTTGTCCAGTCAGAGAAATCCTGAAGGTAGTTAAACACTGTCAAAATGGAAGTAATCCTAGAGTAAAACTCCCACCCAGTCTGATTAGGCTCAGGCAGTAAGTACATGATCTAAACCAGCTTTATAAAGCCACTACTATTTTTGGTTTTCAAGGAAAAATACAATAGGGCCAAGCAAACTTTTAAAACTGAAATTGTGAACCTAAGGAAGCAGATTAACAGCAAAACACTAGGACAGTTTGACAAAATAAGCAAAGCATCTTGGAAGCTGATTGACAAATACTGATAAGGTCCCAACAATATGAACATGGAACCACTCAGCATAAGACATGAAGGTAACATTGTAAAAAGCCAGATACTATATGTAATATTTTTAATAACTACTACATTTCTAACGAACAGTCAACCCATATTATAGATTCGCAGGTAGAGACCCGATGCCATCTCACACAGTGTGCTGAATTTGAATCTGTGGAAGTGAATGAGCAGGAGTTTCACAGGGCAATATACATGCTAAGGAAAAAATTTTCATCTGGATGGGATGGCGTATCCAGTGCTATTACTAAAATGTGCTTAAAAGGAATCACTAAACTTCTTACTCACCTAATTAACTGCCGCATTAGAGAAAACATGTATCCAACGGTCCTGAAAATGAGTGTAGTGAAACCACTGTTTAAAAAGGGAAGTAAGGAAGATGTCTCCAACTATAGACCAATATCATTAATTCCCACTTTTAGTACAATATTTGAAACATTATCCTTTCTCAGCTAAATGCCTTTTTCACAAAACTTAACTGCTTGTAAATCTGCAGCATGGCTTCAGTAAAGAGCTAAGTACAACCACAGCAGTTACACAGTTCATCCATGAAGTTTACTGTCTGTTGGACCAGAAGATGCAGACTGCAGGTATATTTTTGGACCTGACAAGAGCATTTGATACAGTAAACCATAGGGCACTTCTTAAAAAGCTAAAACCTTACAGTATTGGGGATCAAGCCATGAAACTTCTAACAACATACCTGATGAATCTTGAGCAAAGCACTAAATTGTCATACAAATTAGATAATAAAATCATGAACTCCCAGTCCACCAGTGAACCTGTATTACAAGGTGTACCACAGGGCTCAATCCTTGGACTCTTTCTCCTCCTTATATATATTAACGACATTGCACAACCCATTAACTCCCTTGTTGTAAGCTATGCAGATAATAATGTTGTGCGACTAGGGCCTCCCGTCGGGTAGACCGTTCGCCTGGTGCAAGTCTTTCAATTTGACGCCACTTTGGCAACTTGCGGGTCGATGGGGATGAAATGATGATGATTAGGAGAACACAACACCCAGTCCCTGAGCGGAGAAAATCTCCGACCCAGCCGGGAATCGAACCCGGGCCTTAGGATTAACAGTCTGTCGCGCTGACCATTCAGCTACCAGGGGCGGACGGCAGCTATGCAGATGACACATTAATAGAATTCTATGGAAGTGAATCTAATGAGCTAGAATCTCTTGCTACTAGTGGTGTAACAGAAGTAACAAAATACTTCAATGATCAGGGACTCAAGGTGAATGTCACCAAATGTCAACTACTGACATTTAAAACAGGCAGTTCTCAACACAACAATACGAATAGTGTGTGTAATATCTCTGCAACAGGAAATGGTAACTGTAAATTCTTGGGTGTGTATGTTGATGAAAATTTGCGGTGGACATACCACGTTAATTTCGTATCCAGAAAAGTCAGTAGAGCCATGTATCTCCTCAGCCAGCTCAAAAAGATAGTTCCTAGGCAAGCACTGAAATTAGTATATTATGGAACACTTTACCCCTTTCTCAGTTATGGGTGGTGGTGGTGGTGCTGGTGGTTAGTGTTTAACGTCCCGTCGACAACGAGGTCATTAGAGACAGAGCGCATGCTCGGGTTAGGGAAGGATTAGGAAGGAAATCGGCTGTGCCCTTTCAAAGCAACCATCCCGGCGTTTTGCCTGAAACGATTTAGGGAAATCACGGAAAACCTAAATCAGGATGGCTGGAGACGGGATTGAACCGTCGTCCTCCCGTATGCGATCAGTTATGGAATTGAACTATGGGGCTGTGCAGCCAATCTACATTTAAAAGAATACTATTATTACAGAAAAGTGCAATAATACATATACATGGGATGGAACATAGAGATTCATGTCGTGAGGTGTTTGTGCAGCACAAATATCTGACAATATATTCTCTGTACATCTTCAAAATAGTTGTATTTTTTATAAGTCAATGAACAGAAGCTATCGAGGGCAGTGATGTACATGATCACAACACTAGAACAAAGTGTATCTATTTCCATAACAGAACAACGTTAAAAATGACTGATAGAAGTCCATTTATCAATGGTTTGATTTGGTATAACAAGCTACCAAATGCTCTAAGAACGTACATGGGAAATGTTTTTAAAACAAAATTAAAATTTTTTCTGATAGAAAAATGGTTATATTCTTTCAACAAATTTTAAGATAGTGATTGTAACAGCTGTAATGTGATAAATGTAAAAAATAGACATAAGAAGCAACAGCTACAAAATGTAGTGTATTTTATAAAGGTAAATACAACCATAGTATTAAGTCTGACGTTTGCAAAACCCATCATTACGATGGCTCCACGCAAAGAAAATCTAAATAAATAAAAAAATATTTGTTCAGATGCAGAATCTTTACAGCAATGCACCACCATTCTCACACTCAGCGTTCACTGCACATAATTACCCCACCGGCGTAGTTCAAAAGTAGATTTCCTGGGCCATCACATTCTATCCTGGTTCTGCTGATCCCTCCAAAAGACAACTTCGGAGCACACCACTGGTGACTCAGTATTATCCTGGTCTTGAATGTGTTAATCAGCTACCTTGACAGGGCAAAGATTTCCTAAAATTGTGCCCTGAAATGAGATCCATTCCAGCTGAAATCTTATCCTCCATACCTAGAATAGATTTTTGTCACTCTCCCAATCGCCGCAGTATTCTTGCCAGACCTATGCTTGTTCTGCACCCATCTCCATAGACTATGGCTCCTTCCCCTGTATCCGTCCCCACTGCAAGACTTTCCCTATGCACCCTCCTACCACCAACTATAGTAGCCCTGACACTGGCAAAATATGTACTATCAAAGGGAGAGCCACCTGTGAAACGACATGTCATTACCAGCTGTTATGCAAACATTGGTTGGCCTTTTACATCAGCATGACTACCACCAAATTATCAATTAGCTTGAATTGGCATAGGCAGAGGGTGTGTACAGGTAACATGCAATATCTTGTTGTAGAGTAGGCTCTACAAGATGAACCGAGCGAGGTGGCGCAGTGGTTAGCACACTGGACTCGCATTCGGGAGGACGGCGGTTCAATCCCGTCTCCGGCCATCCTGATTTAGGTTTTCCGTGATTTCCCTAAATCGTTTCAGGCAAATGCCGGGATGGTTCCTTTGAAAGGGCACGGCCGATTTCCTTCCCCATCCTTCCCTAACCCGAGCTTGCGCTCCGTCTCTAATGACCTCGTTGTCGACGGGACGTTAAAACAACACTAACCTAACCTAATCTACAAGATGACATTCATGACCTCGGCTCCTGTTTCACCACACGTGCCATCTGGATTATTTTTCCAGACACCAGGTTCTCAGAACCCTGCAGGTGGGAACTAGCACTACAACATGTCCTTGGTTGTTGCCACCCACCTGGCTTTAATTTACGTTAATTTCTTCCACCTCAGCATTTATTCGCTGCAACAACTCTGCTCCTCACCTCGTTTTAGTTTTCTACATCTCTCATTGTCTTACCTGTCTAGTTTTCACAGAGCCCTCTGACTTCTGTTACATAAAATGCAGTTAGCTTTTTTCTCTTATTAACTGTGCATGATATTTAAGCAGTAATCTCTGTCTTGTATATTACCCTGTCTTCCACCTTTGAGCTCTCAGGTTTCCAAATCTCGTTCAGTTGTGCCCCCAACAATCAGTCTTTCCTTCTCATCCCATGCAGTAGGTCTCCCCTGACCTGCTTTCTTGAAGTGTACCCCATTTCCTAGACCTCACCAATTCTTTTCCTTCACCCCCTCTTCCTTTCCTTCAATACTTCTGCCAGAAGAAGCAGCCACTGGCTCTGGAAGCTTGCCTAATTACCAACCCTCTTTTATGTCTGTGTCTTGCCGCCGCTTGGTGAGTGGATTTTTTATCTGTTCAAGACTACTATTTGATGGAAATGATTTTCCCGATCAGTACAGAAATCATTTTGTGTTCAAAACTTTTACATTTAACAGTTTTCACATCATTTTTAAAACACTTCAATGTATTTCCAAAAAAAATTTAGAGACTGTATTGGATGTCTTAAAATGTCATTAAATTTTTCTCTATTTATTTACTCACTATGGTGTGCATCTGTACCATTTAAATTACAACACTTCAAAGTCTCCCTAAACTTAATGTAACTATTCTGTGGTGAGCATGTTTATTATACTCACGTAAAACCGGTCCTACCTTAGAATTGGCACTTTTTTAACATCCTGTTATACAAGAAATTTTCACTGTATTTTTACAGCACCATAATTCCTTGGTCTCCATGACATTCCACAATCACTTCCAATATAGTGCAGACTTCTGTCACGTGTAGGTATGACCTGTAAACAGAGTTTCATGTAAGACTACAAGTGTGTACTCTATCTATCTGAAAGGTATATTTTAATACATAAACCTTGTAAAATATAATGTAAACTTTTGTATTTCTCTTAAAAAAGTGAAAAAAGTTTCTTTTGTAAACCTTGACATGTCTCCTGTACATTAAATCAAATGATTTGAAAATTGTACGTAATGAGATGAATAAATCACATATCACATATAAAATTCCTTTTCATTACATTGTTAATTGCAATTTTTTAAAATATTTTATTTCTTTCCTCAGTGCAGCAAATTAAGAGAGAGACTTGTTCTTTCAAGTGTCACAAAATTGAAGTTACTTGAGCATATTGTTTCTAAAATGAAAATCATCTAATTTAGGTAAAATTAGGGTGATAATGAAAGCACTTATTTAACTCAGGATATTTACTTCACATTTTACTTTCAATTTTGTAAAATTTATAATTTGGGAGAAATCATTCTTTAAAAAAGTAAGGTATTACCATTTGTTACACATTCCTTCTCTTAATTTTATATAGGCCGACAGTCACATTTATGGTAGATAAACAACAGTGTCTTTCAAAAAAACTTTGACCAAAGGCAAAAAAGCAATATTAATAGAAAAATAAAGGTATAATTTACAAAAATCTTCACATCATTCTGTTTCATTCTAAATTCTGGATAGTTATGTTGTGGCTGTGCCCTCCAGTAATGTTTTGTGGTTCCTGGCTGGATGAGGAGAGGGTGGTATGATAGGTGTGTGGCCAGTTTCCTCTCACTACAACACAAAATGCGCACGTGGTTAAAATACACTTTATTACAGGAACCAATTGAATACTTAACTTCACTGTTGTCCAATCTGAAGTTCTGTGGTTAACAGCAATCAAGTAACATGTATTAATTCTTGAATCTTGTCCATGTCCATATCGTAACTATATACAATGACCAGCCTTCCCTCACGGGTGATGACTATCACTGTGGAAGACTAGAGCACAGTGTGACATATGAAGGTGCAATGCAAACTGAGTCCCGATGTGATGCACTGAGGTACTGAGAGTGAGATATTGACCGATTGAGAGATGGAGTTAGCTTGGTTATCGGTAGCGGCCTATATTCACACTGTTCGGGGGGTTATCAGCATGTAGCCTGGGAGCGTATCTTAGTCTTCTCTCATCATAGGCACACTTAGCTCGGTGCCTGCTATACAATGTTTCCTAGTGCTGACCAGGGTGCTGGTGAAAGTGTACACCAGCACATTCTAATCAAGAGTTGGGGCCAATCGGAAAGTGAGGAAAAGTGTCAGCATTGCCATGCTGTGCCATAGGTCTATTTCGTATTGATACTGTGATGGAAGCAAAGCCAAATGGTGCAATTTTTTAGCACTACTTGTAGGAATTGGCTTTGATGGATGAAACAAGGGCCACAAAGGCTTGTGATCTGTGACTAAATAGATCTTGCAACCGAACAGATAGTGATAGAATTTCCAATCTGTGAATTATTGCACTGAGTTTGAGTTAGCAACTTTGAGGCAATAGCAATAGGTCTGTCTTGTGCATCAGTTCTGTGCAAAAGCACAGTGCCAGTTCTGTAAGAGGAAGCACCTACTTGCAAAATCACTAGTTTGGCAGGATCAAAATATGCTAAACATCTGTCACTGAGCGCCAGTGACCTTGCTGCCGGGGTAACACTGGTTCCTGTCAGATCACCAAAATTAAGCTCTGTCCAGCTGGGATAGCACTTGGATGGGTGACCATCTGGTCTGCCGAGCACGGTTGGCAAGCAGGATGGACTCAGCCCTTGTGAGGTAAACTGAAGAGCTACTTGATTGAGAAGTAGTGGCTCCAGTCTTGGAAACTGACATACGGTCAGGAGAGTGGTGTGGTGACCGCGTGCTCCTCCATATCCGCATCCAGTGATGCCTTGGGCTGAGGATGACGTGGCAGTTGGTCAGTACTGTTGGGCCTTCATGGCCTGTTCAAGAGGAGGTTAGTTTTTATCTGTCACTGAGCAAGGCATTTTTGAGTTTCTGAAACATGTCATGACAATCTTTGGTTCAAATGAAATGCACATTTTTCTGATGCAAGCGATGCAATGGAGTCACTATCTGTGAAGCATTTGGAATGAAATGAATGTAGTATGTCAACTTGCCTAGCACTGACAGAAGTTCAGACACATTT
Source organism: Schistocerca serialis cubense (assembly GCF_023864345.2). Taxonomy (NCBI): domain Eukaryota; kingdom Metazoa; phylum Arthropoda; class Insecta; order Orthoptera; family Acrididae; genus Schistocerca; species Schistocerca serialis. The sequence goes on along the minus strand of NC_064639.1, from coordinate 1,045,262,619 downwards.
TGAGGATTAGACAGGGCACAGATTGCGTGCAAATGAGATACCTGACCATTTATCACATGACATAAGTACAGTAGTTAAGCTTGAAAAAAGTTGCACTTGTCAAGATGACACTTGAGTGCTGCATCCGTCACCACTCAAAAAAAAGTTCGCAAATTGACAATGTGTTCCTCTGCTGTACTACCAGAGATGACAATATTGTCAAGGTAGATCGAACAGAATGGTACTTTTGCAGTCAACTGTTCCAGGTAATGATGAAAAATGGTGGGTGTGGAGGCACTGCCGAAAGGCAAACACATACGCTTGAACAGGCTTAAATGTGTATTAATGACAAACACTTTCTGTGATTCTTCATCTCATGTTATTTACAAATTAACATCATGCGAATCTATCTTAGAAAAGTAATGGCCTGTGCTAAGCCTTTCCATAAGTTCCTCAGTGTGAGGCAATGGATAAGTGTCAATTTTTTTGTCTGTAGATAGACAGTAGTTTTAAAGTCAACACAAATGAGAAGGCTTGGTCATCAAAACCAATGGACTTGCCCATAACTAGCTTTTACTGTAGCAGTCACACCACTGTCTTGCAATTCTTTTAATTCACTGGCTACTTTGTTTCTTATAGCAATGGGAATGGATCAAGGCCAGAAACACTTAGGCTGTGCATTCTTTCACGTTAATGGGCGCTAAAAAATTAGTAGCTTTTCCAAGTCTGTCAGAAAAGAGTTTGGGAAATTCCTTAAGCAAATTAGCAACACTGTCTTTTGGATTAAAACCAGACATTGAAAGTACGTTGTCTTGGATGCTAATGCCAAACAAGTCAAATGAATCTAAGCCAAAAATATTTTCACTGTCTCTTGATTGGTATGTGGTTAGGTGTATGCTAGATTTTGTCAGGTGTGATGAGCCTAACTGTTCATACGTCACATGATTAAGCAAAGTTACAGAAGCACCTGTGTCCAATTGAAAGTCAACATGACTGCCAGCAACTTTTAGTGCTTCAAATAGTTTGCTGGAATGGCGTTGTACTGCACTGGAGTGACTTCACTTGAATTATTGCTGGAACCTCTAGTCAGTTTTGAAAACATTGCATTTACAGAATGTGCATGAGACATGTTGTTGCAAAAGGGGGCAGAATTGGTGTTCTTTGCCATTGCAAGTAAACTGCCTGGACATAGTCTTTCTTTCCACTTGAGTAACATGTCACGGTGTGCAATTGATAATCTTGCTTCTTGTGGTGAACAAAGCAGTGAGGGCAAGACTTCACTAGATTTACAGGCCTGGCTACTTGTTTACTAGGCTGTCTGCATCTCGGTGTGCATGGCTTATGTGATGGCTAAGTGGGGCAGTCAAGGGTAAGAGGAAACTTGGCTCGACAACTTGGGACCTGATCAAATTTATCGGCAACTATGTTACTGGAATTGAGTTGTTCTAATATTTACAACACTTGATGGAGTGAAGGATATGAGAACATGAGAATCTGTTCTCTGATTCTGCTATCAGGGACATTGTATGTGATCACATCACAGATCATCAAGTCATTATAAAAGTTGCCACTCGAATTTACTCTTGCTAGTGAGACCCTGCAAGTCAGTGCATCACTGACAGTATGTCTGTTCTGACTTTTACTTAAAGTGAAAGAACTGGAATCTGGCTGCTGTGACTTGTCTGCTGTTCGTAATACTGTCTTAAAGCACTTACTATTTCATGATAGGAGAGTGCATCGGGAGATGACAAAGGGCAGAGTTTTTGAATTAAGTGAAACACAAGGGTTCCCACAATGGACAGGAAATAATGAGATTTCACAGTACCTTGAATTCAATGGACTTGACAGTGGGTGTGGAATTACTCTTCTCTTTCATCAAAGTGCCGAAATGGTGGAATGTTGTTTGGTGGCACTTGATGGACCTAGTGGTTGGTCAGTTGGGCAGCCGACACAGCTTGTGCAGAGAGCAATTGCTGTACAGTAGACAGCAATGTGGTGATTTGCTGATTCTGAAACTGAAAAATCTAATTTAGTTCTAGAGAAGAAACAGTCTGCTGCTGAGGTGAGGGGCAGGGGGTGGAGGGGCAAGGTAACCATTCTAATGCTAACAAATTACAGCAAAATATGAAAAAGACGAATGGAAAAGCAATATGAAAAGCCTCTGAAAAGATAAATAAAGTGTTCTGCAGCTCCCACCCTGTAATACATGCAACAACAAGAACAAATTACCAAATAGAATCACTGCAACAACAGCTCCCTGCAGCAACCAGAACACCTAAAAAGCAAACAAAACTTGTTTGTTAGTCTTGTCACTACTTGTTGTGGCTGTGCCCTCGAGTAATGTTTTGTGGTTCCTGGCTGGATGAGGAGAGGGTGGTATGATAAGTGGGTGGCTGGTTTCCTCCCACTACAATGGAAAATCCACATGTGGCTGAAATACACTTTATTACAGGAACCAGTTGAGTATTTAACTTCAATATTGTCCAGTCTGAAGTTTTGTGTTTAACAGCAATGATCTGTCATGTATTAATTCTTGAATGTTGTCCATGTCCTTATCACAAATGTATACAGTAACTAACATTCCCTCACAGGTAGCTAAGCTGAGAGGCGACGACTATTGCTGTGGAAGACTAGAGCAAAGTGTGATCTACATCTACATCTACATTTATACTCCACAAGCCACCCAACGGTGTGTGGCAGAGGGCACTTTCCGTGCCACTGTCATTACCTCCCTTTTCTGTTCCAGTCGCGTATGGTTCACGGGAAGAACGACTGCCTGAAAGCCTCCATGCGCGCTCGAATCTCTCTAATTTTACATTCGTGATCTCCTTGGGAGGTATAAGTAGGGGGAAGCAATATATTCGATACCTCATCCAGAGATGCACCCTCTCGAAACCTGGCGAGCAAGCTACACCGCGATGCAGAGCGCCTCTCTTGCAGAGTCTGCCACTTGAGTTTGCTAAACATCTCTGTAACGCTATCACGGTTACCAAATAACCCTGTGAGGCAATGTGAACTGAGTGGTGATGCAACATACTGAGGTAGTGAGAATGAGAGATTGACGGAGTGAGAGATGGAAGCAGCCTGGTCGTTGGTGGTGGCCCATATGTATGCTGCCCAGAGGGTGTGACCAGCTCGTAGCCTGGGGGGGGGGGGGGGGGGGGGGGGGCGTATCTTGGTCTAATGTTCTCATAGTTGCGCTTAGTTCAGCGCCTGCTGTACCAATGTTTCCTAGTGCCAACCAGTCTGCTGGCAAAGATGTATTCCATCACAAGTCACATAAACCTTAGTATGTCCTTTCTACATTTCTATATAAATCCTTCAAATCACAACCTTTTTCTACAAATATCATCTCGCTTTCATCACCATAAGTACAAAATACTTTGTTTCTACACCACTACATCTTCTATTTTAGAAATCCTCATTACCCCTTCCAAATCATCATCGTCATATACTCTCACATTATGTCCACAATGACATCATGTATGCTCGCTACTTCTTTTAAAAGTCACGTTCAGTAATCGTTATGTCATTACTTAAAACCACTGCATATTTATTACAAAACAATACATCTCTCTGCATCAAATAATCTCTTGTACCCTTACTTCATCATCAATATCTTTCCTCACTCTAGATATATTCCATATCTTTCTCACTGTTTTTGCTTTTCTTGGCAATATCCCCAAATTTCAAAGAATGTTAAAGATGATACACTGAAGCACCAAAGAAACTGGTATAGGCATGTGTATTCAACCATAGAGATATGTAAACAGGCAAAATATGGTGCTGCAGTTGGCAGTGCCTATATCAGATAACAAGTGTCTGGTACAATTGTTAGAACATTTACTGCTGCTACAAAGCCAGGTTATCAAGATTTAAGTGAGTATGAATGTGATGTTATAGCCGGTGCACAAGTGATGGGACACAGCATCTCTGAGGTAGTGATGAAGTGGGGATTTTCCTGTATGACCATTTCATGAGGGTACTATGAATATCAGGAATCCAGTGAAACATCAAGTCTCCAACATCGCTCTGGCCAGAAAAGGCCCTACAAGAATGGGACCAACAGCAACTGAAGAGAATCATTCAGTGTGACAGAAGTGCAATTCTTCCACAAATTGTTGCAGATTTCAATGTTGGGCCATCAACGATTGTCAGCATGTGAACCATTCAACGAAACATCATCAATACGGGCTTTCGGAGCCGAAGGCCCGCTCGTGTATCCTTAATGGCTGCATGACACAAAGCTTTACGCCTCACCTGGACCCATCAACACTGCCATTGGACTATTGATGACTGGAAACATGGTGCCTGCTTGGACAAGTCTCGTTTCAAATTGTATCGAACGGAAGCACATGTATGGGTATGGAGACAGCCTTATGAATCCATGAATCTTGTGTGGCAGCAGGGGACTGTTCAAGTTGATGGATGCTCTATAATGGTGTGGGGCATGTGCAGTTGGTGTAATATGTCCCCTGATACATCTAGATATGACTCTGACAGGTGACACTTACGTAAGAATCCTGTCTGATCACCTGCATCCATTCATGCCCATTGTGCCCTCCAGTGGACTTGGGTTATTCCAACAGGGCAATGTGACACCCCACACATCCGGAATTGCTACAGAGTCACTCCAGGAATACTCTTCTGAGTTTAAACTCTTCTGCTGGTCACCAAACTCTCTAGACATGAACATTATTAAGCAAATCTGGGATGACCTGCAATATGCCTTCCAGAAGAGATCTCCATCCCCTTGTACTCTTTCAGACTTATGGACAACCCTGCAAGATTAATATTAGTCGAGTCCATGCCATGTCATGTAGTGGCACTTCTGCATGCTTGTCGGGCCCTATGCGATATTAGGCAGGAGTGCCAGTTTCTTTGACACTTCAGTATACATGTTGTTCAGACTGAAAAAAAAGAGGAAGAGTGACAACACAAAGGATAATTTAAGTAGTATTGTCAATAACTTGAGTTCCTGTTGATTTTCAATCACCAAACTCTGCAAATACTGCAACATCCCCTGAAGTCATTAAGCTCTCCCCACCCTGCCCCTATGTAATTTATGAAACTTTTCTACCTATAATTCTATTTCATTATGATTTGCCATTAATACCTCTGGCTCCACCCCCACTTTCTCTTCATGTTCATTATACCATTCAAAGTCTTCCTTTTTTCTGCAATGTTACTGGAATGCCATCCCTTTGCTCCGGTCTCAGTTTCTTTCGCCTGAGATGGTACATCTGCTCTTCTTCTATCTGTTTCTAAAATAGCAGTTTCTTAGACAACATTGGTACATTCTCATTTCTTCACCTTTCCTGTGGTGCCAATTGTTTGAATACAGGAAACAGTCATTATTACAAACAGTTTCTTGTCAGATAAAGCATTTAGTGGTGTCTGACTAACAGCAAAAAGATTACTGCTACTGTCAGCTAAACATTGTACCTCATTACCCTGTTCCAAAAAATTAATCATTGGCTATCTGGTGTTTCTCCCCTATTAATAACTTCAGATTCCTCCAACAAACCATGCACAATTTCTCTCCTTTCAAAATCTTCTCAGTTTTTAGAGATTGCATATATATTTATCAGATTGCTCTCACTATTCTCCCTCATAACCAGAGCTTAGGAAAAGGATTTGTGGGGATATAAAATAAAACAATGACATAGGCTCAGTTGTATGTAAAGCAGGCAACAAATTTGAATTCATTGGTCGAATACTAGGAAAATGCAGTGTCTACACAGTAAATTGTGTACCAAATACTTAAGGGACTTGTCCTATAAATCTACTCAAGTTCTTTGTATCAATAAAAAAAAATATGGGTAACAGATGATAATGAACATATACAAAGAAAGGCAGCATAAATGTTCATCCTTGTTCCTGTGGAGCATATCATGAAGATGCTGAAAAAGCTCAACTGGAAGAGACTTGCAGATAGATGCAAATTACCATATTCCATAAAAGCTTACTTACAAAGTTTCAGGAACCAGCTTCAACTGGAAGAGACTTGCAGATAGATGCAAACTACCATATTCCATAAAAGCTTACTTACAAAGTTTCAGGAACCAGCTTTAATTTAGGAGTCTTGGAATATGACACAATTCCCTATGTATCAGTCTCAGAAGGATTGCAAAGACAAGATTATAGCAATTATGTTACAGTGTGTAAAGAGGCATTTAAGCTGTTGTTCTTCTAGCACTCCATACGTGTATGGGTCATGGAAGTAGCCATAGTAAGTAATATAGTGAGAAGTGCCCTCTGCCATGCATTTCACAGTAGTTTGCAGAGTATAAATGTAGAGGTGAATGAGCTGGGCACCAGGTGGATTACTACTAGACAATTAATACATGCTGCATTGTGCATTCAATCTTGGAAGAGGGGTGATTGGAAACTGATATGGCATATCAGGCAATGAAGCATTAATTTCGGGAAGTACATGTGTTGAATCATTGCCACTAAGGAAAAACCTATGGAAAAACTTCATACAATTGAATGTATAACAGGAAAACAAATATTAACTGGCTCCTCATAGAGGAATCTTCACAAGGTGTTTGGCCAGGATTCTTCTTCTTTTTCTTCTTCTTCTTCTTCTTCTTCTGTGGTGCTGCAGTCCAGGATGAACTTTGGCCTTTCCAACAATCTTCCAACATCCACCACGGTCACATGATACCCTCCTCCAGTTTGTGCATCATAACTTCTGTAGGTCTCTCCCTCTTTGTCCTCCTGGATTACTAAAGAGAATCTTCTTTATCATCTCAGATTCCTCCATTCTTGCCACATGACCTGCCCATCTTATCCTTTCTGCTTGTATGATTTTTGTTTCAGGAGCATTAGCATATACAGTGTACAATTCTTCATTGTACCTTTTCCTCCATTGTTCTCTGTTATACACAGGGACAATTATTCTTCTCAAAACTTTCCTCTCAAATCCATCAAGAAGCCTTGCATTGGTTTCTGTCAAATGTCATGTTTCCTAAGCATAAGTGAGAACTGGACTAACAAGGCTTTTTGATATTGAATTTTGTGGGTGGCTGAGGAGTCTTGACCGGAATAAATTCCTTGAGGTGAAATATGTCTTATTTGCTGATATCAGCCTAATCATAATTTCAGTTGAGATGTCATTAAAGCAAGTGCCTGTGGAACTATCATACTTAAAGCTATCATGTGTATCCATTCATACGGAAAGTTGATGGCATATTGGGCTGATATGCTTCCCCATAGGTCATGTATCTCATTTTATCTTCATTTATGATAAGACCCATCTTCTTACTTGCTTGAAGTAAGGCTGTAAAAGCTTCTTTCAGTGCTGGTACTGTCCATGCTATGATTTCTAGGTCATCTGCATATACTAAAATCTGCACTAACTTGTAGAAGATCGTGCCCCTTGTCTGTAGGCCTGCTTCCGTAATCACCTTCTTGAGTGCTACATTAAATAATAGCATACTAATGCACCTCTTTGACGTAGCCCATTTTTTATTTCCAGGGGTCTGCGTAATTTCCTCGAACTTGAATGCAGCTTCTTATGTCAGACATCATCATTTTAACCATTCTCAGGAGCTTTCCATGTATCCCTATCTCCTGTAAGGCATGAAACAACCAGTTTCTATTGATGCTGTTGTATGCAGCCTTAAAGCCAATAAAGATATGATGTGTTCCAATTCTATATTCAACAGTTTTCTCCAAAATTTGACACCGGTTGAAAATCTGGTCTATTGTTGACCTTCTTCATCGAAATCCACTTTGGTATATTCCAGTTTCTTTATCCGCCTGTGGGAGTAGCTGACCAACAATAATATTAGATAACACCTTGTACCCCAGGTTCAGGAGGGTAATCCCACAGTGTTTTCTACACTCCATTCAGTCACTCTTTTTATGTATGGGGCACAATATTCCTTCATTCCACTCATCTGGCATCCTTTCCTGTTCCCATATGAAAGTGATAAGTTCAAACAGAGACTGCTCTAATGTTGCTCCTCCACATTTTACCAATTCTGCAGGAATGCTATTAGTGACAGAGGCCTTATTATTCTTCAGTTTCCTTAAAGCTTTTTTTAATGTCCTGTAACCCTAGGCCATCCAGTGGTTGTTCATCATCCAATCCTTGCTCACAATCATCAAATATAGCCTCTGTTTGCTCTGTCTCTTGATTCAGCAGGTCATTAAAGTATCTTCACCGTCTTTCCAGAGTATGTTTAGTCTCACTTATTATGTTTCCTTACTCATCTCTAACCAAGCTGGTTATTGGAGCAAATTTTCTTCTAGCATTGTTTACATTTATAAAGAACATCCTTGTTTCATTCTTCTTCTTGGGCAATTCCATACATTCTATTTCAGCTTTAGTTCAGTCCCTTTTCTTTCTGTGATGTGTAATCTTTTTGGTCGTCCTTTTCTCTCTATAATCCTCCAACAAGCTTCTTGTGCAGTTTGTGACTTTCTTCAGTCACTCTCTTACACTCTTCATCAAGCCATGTGGGCCTTATTGATTTTCTCTTCATCTCTAGTGTTTCCATAGGTGAAATGCCTATGGCTCTTATTATAGTCAGCCATTTTTGTTCTGTGTCATTACTGTCTTGCTTTCTTCCTTGTTCTTGTTCTAAGGCCTGAAAAACTTTCTGACAGTATGATTCATAAGTTTCTGTTAATTGCAGTGCTGCAGTATTTTAGTGTTCTTTCCTAGTATGTCTTTCTTTCTAAGCATTTGATATCCTTGCTCTTATCTGGGCCATTACAAGAAAATGATCTGAATCCACATTAGGGCCACGAAAGGTTTGAATATCTGACAAGTTAGATTTATGCCTCTGGACTATCAGTACATCATCTATTTGATTAATGGTTCCACCATCAGGTGACTTCCATGTGTACTTGTATATCTCCTTATAGGGAAACCTGGCAGATCCCACTATCATATTCTGGGAGGCTGTGAAGAGGATCAAACTTATTCCATTATCATTAGTGGATCCATGTTTACTATGAGCTCCATTTATGGGCTGGCAATAGGTTCTTCTGATGGTGCATGTCCATTAATTATACTATAATTAAAGAATCTTCCTTTAATTCTAATTACTGATAGCCTTGGATTAATGGGTGTAAAATTCATCACCAAGTATTTCAGATCTTTATGAACAAGGAAACCTATACAAAACTCATGTCTGTTATCATCACAGCTATAGAACATAGCGCCCTCTCTCTTTTCCAGTACCCCATTCCCTGTTCATCAAATTTCTTGGATGGCAATAATGCTCTCCTTGAGCTTCCCCTGTTGGTCTAGTAACTTCTTTAGAGAGCCTGGACTATATAAAGATTGAACATTCGCAGTACCAGTTCGAAGATCAGGTTTCAACTTTTTAATCATTTGTTGTCCGACATCCTTACCATGTCATTCTCTATTAATCCATCCAGCTTCTGCTCTTTGGGTTTTTGTTACTTGACTTTCATTTACAGGAAGAGGGTGTTAGCCTTGTGCCCAACCCTCAACCTGAAGGACCAGGATTTATATTAGGTTTACTTCCCTAGGGAAGCTGGCTTCACTGTGCCTCTGGAGCCCTCACTACCCTATGTTGTGGGATACACTTTGTGTGGCTCCTCATTCGAGACCCATCCGACTTCAGTGACCCTGCCAGTAGCCACGCTACCACCAGCACAGCTCTCTACTTCAAGGAAGCATGCAAGCCCTCCTGTCGCCACTGAAGGTGCCTACTTCAAGGTGGTGTCCCCTGGGAGTGCAGGATTTTTCTAGAGACACATTATATGTGATTACAATCTTTCATCTACAGCAGGACAAAGGTTATGAATAACTGAGGGTTATTGTCATCTAAGACTGCCTTGCTGGTAGTGGTCAGGTCTGGTATAGTCGACTCAGCTGTGATGATTATAACATCCCTTGTGTGATTGCATCCTTGCTTCTTGTTTCATGGAGATGGGAAGACCCGCTCAGCAGAATGTGGATCAGGTGGCAATGAGAGACTTTTTCAAGGCTACCATCTCAAAATTGCAGCACTTATTGAGACATCTTGGCTCCCCAAAGGCTCCAACAGAGCAGAAATGTGTGTGCCAAGTTTTCTGCTCCAAGGCTCCAACCAAACTGCTTTCTTGCAAAGTGTTTCCTTGCCCTCACTTTCTTTTCTGTAGCTTACTTTCATTTGTTGATTCACTGCACAGTCTCAAACCAGTGAAATGTAGTGTTAGGAACTTGTTACTTGTGCTCATCTCCTTGGGATCACTTCATACATTCATCAAATAAATTCACACAAAACATGGATTCTGGAACTTACATGTTTGACTGGTCTTGGGGAACTTATACCTTCCACAGCCAAGTTCACATTGTCTCAACTCTGGTATAGTTGTTCCACCCTGCTGTTATTGTTCTCTGGAGAATGACATTTGTTGTGTACAAGTGTTTGGGATGGAACATAGAAGAGATATTTCGAGTCACCTGTCGATAAACAGCTAATGGTATATTCCCAGGAATGTCTCTTCTTGTTGAAGTGGTGTGCCTTCCTTTCCCACGAAGTACTCTTCTGTGCTGGATCTTACACAGTGCTTAAATCAGAGTATGAAACCATAGTATAAGCTGAGACAATCATCCACATGAAACTTCCTGGCAGATTGCAACTGTCTGCTGGACTGAGACTCGAACTCGGGACCTTTACTCTGTGTGGGCAAGTGCTCTCTTGGTAGAGCAATTGCCCGCGAAAGGCAAAGGCCCCAAATTTGAGTCTTGGTCCAGCACACAGTTCTAATCTGACAGGAAGTATAATATCAGTGCACAATCCACTGCAGAGTGAAAATCTCATTCTGGAATCATCCACTTATCAAGTCACTTCACTCCTGTGTTAGACACAACATAGACACACTTCTGCTTTGTGAGCAAAGAATTGCTACAAACAGTTGCGTAAGTCACTGTATAATATGTGAGGGAGGTTACATAGTTATCTTCCTATTTGCTTTTTGGGTAGTGTTCAAGATGAATGGTTGTCAATAGACATGTGGATAAACCCATATTTCTGAAATTTTACCGTCACAAATATGTATGTGGGATTTAATAGTAACTTTCTTGGAAGCTCTGTGAGAATACTCTTGTACAGGCAGAGAATCTCCTTCTATGATCAGCCAGTCAGCTTTTATCTTCCTGTTAGTCAGTCAGTTGTAAGGATTTTATTAATTACTTTTGCTTATTTTCAAGTTTGAAGTATGTACAGTAAAATGCAGAGATATATGAACTGGATTATGACATAATGTGTGGGTATGACCATGTAACAATCATTGAAAATAACTGAAACAAGCACAACAACAGTGCGCATCATGCATTATTCAGAGTCTAGCAAACTAATGTGTATAGCATAGACACACATAACAGAAAACAGTATTTACTCTTTATCTAGTGAAAGTGCATGTATTCACAACTTAAACTATACTGGTGTTTAAGTACTGGTGCTGTAAGGAGGTGTGAATAATGTGGATTATTTTGATGTTTTTGACTGGCAGATACTTTCACCAGCAGCAATTCATGTTATCTAAGTTCACACCTCCATAGACTCTTGCTTCGATAACCACAGTAACAGTTTAAAGTGATTGCTATAGTAAATCCCCTTTGAACAGTGTTATTTACCCCTTCTTTCTTTAAGAAAAAGATGCAGCATGCAGCTTCTTGACCAAGAATGCCGTATAACACAATTATAAATAATGTCAGCATATGTTCTGAAGTTTGCTGGTTACAGTGTATCCAGGTATCATATTTAGAATGAAGCAATTTAGAAATGAAAGGAACTGCCTTCCTTTCCAAAAGATATGCTGTAAAAACTTTTACACAAATATATATTATTGTCTGACATACATGCAATACGCCCACCCAGAATCAGTGACATGAAGAGAGCAATAGTTGAAGAATGAAATATTTGATATTGGCTTAGGGAAACATTAGAATTTTTTGTATATGTCTCTTTTTGGTGTAGGCTTGTTTATATTGCGTCTTTGCTCCCTACTTTGTTCTAATACTTATTAAACAACTTATCCTTTTTGGCTAAACCAAAATAAGATGTATCACAACTGTCCTAATACTGTATAATGGCATTCTCCATGATTAATGGATGACAGTGGTGCATTTTGCGAATATATTTAACACAAATAATAAAATTTCATATGGAAGTACCACTGAAACTACATTTTGACCTGGCTGGAGATCAAATCCATTATTTGTGTCCAAGGTTATATATTATTTATTCCTGCATGTGTCAGCTTTATTTACATTACAATTAATTTACGTGAAATTTATGAAACTTTAAACATTCCATTTCTGAGAGATCATGACTCGACAAATGGTATGTTTGCGTTTTGCTCCAGTATTGAGGTGTAACCATCACTCATAGTTTGTGCAGCCATACCTCCACATGTTAAGTGTTGCAGCCATACCTCCACATGTTAAGTGATTGCTCATTGTGCGCATGCCTTGTGGTACCATCAGTGCAACTATGGAAAACAGTTCAGCCTCAGGTCTGTAACTTTGTAGACGACGATGAATTGCATGTCATTATAGTGTTCAGAGGGTCGCCCCATAGGATAGGTGTGCACTGATGTGTATTTGGTTAAAAAGTTTAATAGCATGATGGAGAAGCCATAAAGTTCCAACCATTCTTTTATAAACCACGTTGTTCATCACATATTTAAGTGCTCAAAAGGCCAGTCTGTATCATCAGCATCATGTCAAGAGCTCACCATTTTCCAGGTAAGCCTATAAATTACTTGCTTTAATTACTCCTTCATAGTAAAGTTCAACATAAAATGCAACTACAAAGTGCACTTAGAATGTTTTCGTCACTTGGCACACACAAATTTGATCACTACATTGCATGAGTGTGTATTCCTCATTCAACACACACTATACATATAATATGCAGACAGTTTTTCTTGAAGTCCCTTTTAATTTCACTTATGTTAAACACCTTTTTCATATACAGATTCCCCTATCTGTCTTTGTACAAATGTGCAAAATTTTCATGACTTGCATAAAGAAATTAAAACATGAGGTAAAATTGCTCCTTATAACTACACATAAATGTCATTTTGATATTAGCTGACAAATGAAGTCTAATACATTTCACATACATAGAAGTTTATACATAAATTTGTCAAATTGTTTTTGATGTTTGAATAACATTGTCTAAATACAAGTGAATAACATTTAAGAAGTCATATTCTCCTTCAAAATTCATGTGGCTTCATTTCCATGGTAAGTTATTTCATATTTACTTTCATAATTAATAAATAATTTATATTTACAACTTTTATGATGAGCTAGCACACCTTTTAACTTTTAAACTCATGATATAATTTTTGTTTACATGAATAATTAGCAAAATGTGTTACACATCAGGACTGAAAAAACAATATACATTTATGCAATCTGATCATATGCATTAACTACTGCCCTCATCTCATTTAACTTCAGCATTTGTAATTCCAGATTGCTAATGATAGGAATCGAGAGTTTCACTCTCACGTTTCCAACACAAGTAAACATATCTACCCTTAGCCACACTTCTCAAATCTACAGGGAGCTGTTATAAGGAATGGAAAGAAGCATTTATCATCTCATGCTCAGAGCTGTCGTTAACACATCATACAATAATTGAGCAAATTCTCTGTGAACACTTCTTTGTGTTTGGTGACAAACTATTTACTCAATATTTGTGGCACTATAGATAAAATTCTAATATCATTGTGTCATACAAGTTTATTAATGTCATTTGGTTAAAAGTACCTGTAATGATTTTACATAAGTGTACTTAATTTAATACTTTTTACTGTGGGATGCGCCTCTGTGTACTACACTGGGTATATATGTTTCTGTCTCTTCCATATTCATACAATGTGTGCACATGAAATTGATAGGTATCTTCCTAGGCAAGGCACAGCATCATTATCCCCTCTCATAGCTTATTCACAGTATGAGCATACCCCTAGAATTATTAACTCTTTCATGGCATATACAGATTTCCAATACTAAAGAGCCTAGTTTATTTTGGATATAGCCATAATGTAGATTTTTGAGTATATATTGTAAATAGTAACCTGGTGTGTAGATAGCTTTCTGTAGTTAGTTCATTTTATTTCCATCCATGTAAATATTTCCTTTTCTTAGTTCTCTTTTCCTTTTAGTTTTATTATTATAGTATAGATGTCAGTAATTATTGTAGACATCAATTTATAGTCATAATCTTGTGGGTATATTCTATGTGGCATAGAGATATTAATGTTAGCTGAGCATCTGGCATGTTAAGAAGCATATTGGACTTGTTTTGCCATTGTGCATGCACCAAGGTCTCTCTCCTATGATGCAAATTTCTACTGCACTTGTGTGTTGCCTCTTGTCATAATGCTACATCAATTATTTGTACCTTCTGCATTTACCAATTTTTTGGTTGGAAGGTGTATGTATTTTGGTAGTGAATTTGCATCACGGTGATTAAATTAAGCTTATTACTCATTTCACAACATCCTTTTCTCAGTGAACAAAACCTTCAATAACCAATAACTTACCTTATTTCTATGTACACAAATATAAATGACAAGAGAGAAACTTTTCATAAAAGTAAGTGGACATCTTTCATAATTTGTACTGAAATATTTTCACTAAAGAAAAATAACTTCATGAGTTGGTTTAACCTTTTGTCAAACCCATTCAGCGTACAAATTCCTTTAGATCCTTGTGTGGATAAAGGCCCTTTCCTTTCTATTTATAGGGTAAGCTAGTCTGTATGATCCTGGATGAGGAACTTGCATAATTACAAATGGGGCGGTGTATACGAGTTGCCATTTGGGGTTAGGTTTTCAATGTTTGGTAGACTTTGGGTGCTTTCACAGCAATACTTTTTGTACTGTGTGGAATTGTGCAGTGCAGCTAATCTTTTTTGCTGTTACGTGTTTAATGCTAACACATCCAAAAATAATTGTTTGAAATTTGGCATAAGCCAAAGAATATGCTGACTTCATCAGTAACCTCTCTAATGGTGATTTGGTGATTTTCCAGAGCCATTTTCATTACCTCTTCCATTTTGTCATCAGTAATTGATGTGCTAGGGCATTCAGGATGGTTGTTATCTTTATTGTCTTCTCGGGCCTCTTTGAAATATCCATACCACTCATAAACTCTTGTCTTACTCATAGCAGATTTGCCAAAAGCCACAGTCAACATTTTGAATGTGATGCTGCAGTTTATTCTTTTTTTAAAGCAAACTCTAATGCAAATTTTTTTAGCCATCTTTATCAGAAGTTAAAATTTGCCAAGCATTTGAAAACATGTATAGCCTTTTTGACCATCGGCAATAAATGAAATATTCAAAACAGCTGAAAATGCAAACACATGTCAGGAAAATGTGTGTTAACAAGACAAAAAAATAAATTGAAAATCAGATGCGTAAATCCCATGAAGTTAAAAAATTTGCGTTACTTTTTGGTCACAACTCATATATTCTTTTTGAAACACCCTGTATCATAGAGTATGACATTGCATCATGTGCTTTTCCAATCTTTCCATGCACAGCCTATCATTCCAAATCTAATCTTGATATACTGAGGTTATGCTGGAACACACCTATGTTACCTACCTGAAAGGTGTGCTTACCTGCTACACAACCCCATAATGAATTTGTACAGTTTTTCCCTGAATCTCCTCTATCTGTTTTTTAAATCCAAATTAGTAATGGTTTCTCACTTATGAATGAACTGTTAATGAGTTCAGAAGCTCTTATCTGTGTCATACATACCTTTCTAATAATCTGTCTTGTTAAGGTTTCTCAACTGAATAGCAGCTCACAAAAGCCAGTCAGACAACTGCAAACAAATTCCTATGTATATGAATTATGTACAGTTCTTTATAATGTAATTGGATACATAAAAAATTCTATTCACCAGGTAGCTCCGAAAGCTTGCCTAATTATAACCTTCTTTTATGTATGTGTTCTGCCGCCACTTGGTGAGAAGTTTTTTTATCTATACAATTACATTATATTGTTAAAAATTGATTGTTTTCATTGTTGAATTCTTTATGATTTTTCTGGCATATCTCTAATTGGCAGTGGCCTTACCAACAGACAGATTTATCTTTTATTGAGAAAATGTGTTAGAATTGTAAGCTGACTTGTTCCTCATTATAGTGAGCGATCTGAATTGTGGTCTATGGAACTTGCAAATAACTATAGCTATTAATAATATGTGTTCATCCCATCTTAAATCAATTTAAATGGTTGTTCTTAAGAATTTCATGATGGTGACTGATTACAGCAGTTGATTGAGTTTACTGAAACATATTAAGTCTCCTTGCATGTTTACTTACACTTCATTGCAGTTGTTTACACTGTTTATTTGCTGGTTTTTCTGCGTGCCGCAACCTTTATCCATTGATGGAGTGTTTTTGTATTCACTTTTGTTATTTTTTCAAATAGTCTCTTCTAATAAAAGCCTCAATGAAATTTTGTCCCCTAGCATATTATGAAGCAGCCATTGGACAAGCAGTACTTGTAGGTTATTGGTAGTGTGACCAGGGAGTTGATGTTGGCATAGCTACTAAACAATTTTGTGATCATGGGCTGAAGTAAATGTTCTACATCTACATGTGTAGTCTGCATACCATCACAAAGTGAAAAGTAATGTCCTCTCCAATGCTCTCAGCCAATAACATAGAAAATATAATTAGGAGGCTGCCATTAAAAGAAAAGAGTAATTGTTGATATCATTTTAGCAACATCCTTATGTCTGTTTCTTTCAGGTTCTTTGAGCCAGATTACTTGCCTGGTGCTTGTAAATGCAATTTACTTTAAAGGCCTGTGGGATATTCCATTCATGAAAGATGACACATCCCCCATGCCTTTCCATGTTTCTGCAACTAAGAAGAAAACTGTAGATATGATGAAACTAAAGAAAAACTTAATGTATACAGAGGCAAAACATCTTGAAGCTCAAGTTCTGAAGCTCAATTACAAGGTATTGCTAATAAATTTAGAGTTGGTAAAAACCTTCTCTGTCATTCAATAACAGTAGCATGAAATTAGAGACACATAACTTTATACGACAATGAATTGCTTAGACAAAACTGAGGAAAGGTGACAACTCACACACAAACCTATGGCGCCGATAAACTCGTCACCAGAAATATTGATACATAAACAAACCATCTTTGCATTGTATTTCATCTCTGACTTCTTTGCTTCCTGCCATGTTAAAGTTCAGTTCCGCATGTGTTGTTCTGCCATGATGTGCAATAAAATATAGTTCTCAACATGTTGGTGTATTCTCTGGATAAAACCACCCTGATTCCACCACAATGGTGACCCCGAGTTTCTTCGTTATTCGTTTTTGCTTTCCGACAGTGCCCACGATGACTGTGCCGGTTAGTTTCATGTGTTGTACCACAACAGTGTTCAAACAATGACTTCGGCTCCAAACCTAATGCCTGATTTTGTGACAAATATGCACCATGTTGCTGGCGATGTACACCCGCCAGGATTGCAACACGGTGTTTCTCCTTCGACGGCTCCCCTGGTGTTGCTCAATATTTTTGAGCCTGTAACAAGTGAGGTTAGGAACATGCATGACTCTGGTTACCAAACGCCTTTGTTCCCGCCACCTCATGTGCCTACCTCCACCAACCGTGCTACCACTACTTACGGTTCTCGATGCGATAAGGTACCAACGTTGAACTTCATTAATGCTTCATTGGACAACTTTCCACTGCCGGAGCAACAATTCTCGACGCCCTACTCCGTGATACCTCACATTAACTACAGCCACGTGGTCAGCCCTGCCAGGCTCATGGGCCTTTCACCTCAGCTTCTCACCATGCTTGCTGCTACTTCTGTCCCACATCAATATGTGTCTTCTGACTTCAGCATATCAGCCTGTGACATGAACAACAAGTGGTCTAGTGGGCATAACAACACCCTATGTTCTACTATTACACCCCAGTGCTCTGTGCCATGGCTCTCACCTTATCCGAACGTGATTTCGAGTGGAGTGACTATGAACAATGACCCTTTTTACCACTCACTCCATGTTCGGCATCACTATACACACGGTGCTTCAGTTCAGCCCACACCTCCGCCGCCTCCCTGCCACACAGGTGATTATGGCTCAGCTCTCTCATCGAGCTATCAGTGTGTTAACATGCGCCCACAGTTCATGAATTATTTCTCAGTCGAGCTTCCGCAACTGTTTTCGGCACAGCCAGGTGCCTATTCCACGTCGACCATCCGCGACGTACCACCTTCCATGAAACACATCTCTCCTGTCACATCTGCACCAGCTCCTGTCGAGCTTCTGCATTCGTTTTCGGCACAAACCGGTGCCTCATCCACGTCGGCCTTTTGCGACGTGACACATCGTCCTCCACCCCACTGTGCCACCTTCACTCTACCGCAGGGCCAGTTCACAGCTCCATCGAGCGCCCCAACCACGCCGCAAAGGCTGGAGAATGCTACTGCCGCCCACGCTTTCGACCTCACATCTGCTTCCGCACTTCTCCCCCCAGGCTGCTTCCAGGCCACCACCACTCGTGAAACTACCGAAACTGCCTGTGTTCTCCATCGAGAACCTCGAATTCTGGTTCGCCTTGGTCGAGCAGATCTTTCAATATTATTCACTTGATGGCCACTCACGGTCTATTTGTCTCATGAACAATCTCCACGACCATGCTGACTTGATTCATGATTTAGTCACCTTTCCTCCTCATGTAGACAATCCACTTCTGTCAAGAGGACGATACTGGAATGTGTTACACGGACGTCTACTAAGAGGGTCCAGCAGCTCATCTACGAGGAACAACTCGGCGACTTGACTCCATCACAGCTGTGGCGCCATCTCTGACTCCTAGTTAACAACCAGGCCGTGCCCAATAACACACACATGTCAATCTGGATCAAGAAACTTCCTCTTTCTGTCCAAACTGCCATCTCTTGCCCTGAAGCTCAAGCAACTGACGTACTTATCCACGCCACTGACCGAGCTCATTCTGCACTACAACGCGAGCTTCACACCCGGCAAATTGAACCCGCCTCCCGCCAACAGCTTCACCCTCTCCCTGCATGCCGCAAACGCCGCGTTAATTTGGCCACTGGTAACCACTCTCCGGCACCGGCGACGACCTCGCCCCCTCCTGCAGTTGACTCTTCGGCAGACACGGACCCTCGTCCTTCCCCCTTGGCTACGGGCTCTCTGCAGGATGCAAATCCACATTACCCCTACTGCTTCGACACACGTTTTGGTGATGCAGCAAGGAACTGCAGACCGCCTTGCTGTTTCCCAAATGCTGGTCGCAGGTAGGTTCCGGAGTCGCCTCCTGCGCACAAGATGGCACCTCCCAGTGCTTCACTCAGTTCGTGAACGACCTAACATTTGTGGACGCTTATACGTCAAAGACATGTCTTTGGGACAACTGTTCCTCATTGACACGGGTGCTGATGTGTCCCTACTGCCTACGTCTCTAGCATCCGAGAATATTCGTTCCCACCACACGTCACTACAAGCCGTCAACTCCACTAAACTGCAGTGCGTTGATTTGACATCCCACTCTGTTACGCTCTCCCCGAACTGCAAGCTCGAGTGGACTTTCCTAGTATGTGATATTGATGAACCTATCATAGGCATTGATTTCTTGCGCCACCACAAACTTTCCCCGGACATAGTGTGCAACACTGTGTTTCGTCACCTGACTAACACTAACTTTCCCTGTGCTCCGTCGAGTCCTCGCTCCCTGGTTGCATCTGTTCGTGCTCAACTAGTACACACATGCTTGTCTCTTTCGACTGTGCTGCAAGAAATTACACACAAGTGTTTTGTCAAGCAAGAACAGGTCGCTCGCCTATGCAACGAAAATTTCGAGCTTGCCCGCTGGATCCACGAAAAGCAGTTTGAAATTAAAAACACTTCAACAAGGACAAATCGAGGTTAGTAAGTGCATCGACTGTACAGACAATCCTACTTCTGTGTGCTCCTCATCCGTAACCTCTATCAACTGTGCTGTCACCACAATGTCGTACACAGACATGTGTAAACTAGGCCCCCATACTGCTCTCACCACATGTACTGACAGCCCCATAGTACCACGCCCTCCTCACTCGACAGTTGTTGACTCTGACTTGTGTACCACTGCGCATGCGCACTGCGCCTTGCTTCAGCCTGGCCTGCCCCCAGTGGACGGTCTTGCAAACTGTGAAACTGCTGCTGCTGTGTGCCACCATGTGAACTCGATGAACTACACAGACAGTGCACTCGGGCCTGCATGCAATTCACATGTTTCGACCGAGGCTGTGCTGCCAAAGGCCGCACCCACAGCCGCTGTGCCTACTAGCGATTCACGAACCCAACCAAACTTTCACGATTCCGGAGTTTGCGCTTTATGCTGGCGGCCATCTTGTCACGCCACCTCGGCTTCCTTCGGAAAAGTCGACCTGCACCAAACGCGGTAATCCTGCTACAACTGACTTGCACAATGCGAGCAGTAAACAAACAGCCTCCCTTGCCTCAGGCAACATTGCTGTGGTTACTAACAATGCACAGATTTCACCTTACGCTTGGTCCTCGCATTTCTAGTAAACCCTGGAGACTTTGCCCCGAGAGCCTTTGTGATCTCAAAAAGCAAATCACAGAACTCTTAAACGCTGGTGTCATCGAACACTCCACCAGCTGCTGGTCCACTCCCATTCATATGACATCCAAAAAAGACGGGACCTGGTGCATGTGCGGGGATTACCGTCACTTGAATGCAAGAACTATAATGGACAACCACTCTGTACCAAACATTGCCAACTTCACCAGCACAGTGTCGGGCACATCTGTTTTTTCTGTCATCCACTGTAAATGGGCTTACCACAAAATTCCAATGGCCCCTGAGGATATTGAAAAAAACAGCAATTACCATGCCCATAGGCCTCTTTCAATTCCGATTCATGCCTTTTGGACTCAAAAACGCCACACAGACGTGGCAACGCTTTATTAACGAGGTTTTGTTCAGCCTCATATTCTGTTTTGCTTACCTCGATGACATATTTGTCTTCAGCTCCTCTGTCGAGGACAATATACATCATATGCAGACCGTTCCAGACACCTTGAAAGACGCAGGCATCAAAACCAACCCCGACAAACTACAACTGCAACAGCCTGCTGTCACCTTCCTTGGGTTCCGGGTATTGGCTGACGGTATCTCACCTCCACCAGAGAAAGAACAGTCCATCATAGATCTACCAAGACCTTCTTCATTCAAAGAACTTCAGCATTTTCTTGGCACCGTGAACTACTATCGAAAACACCTACCCCAAGCTGGTGAAATCCAAGCCCCATTAACTGATGCTTTGGCAGGAGAAAACACCTCCAGAACCCGGCCTCTGCAGTGGACACCAGAAATGACAGACTCTTTCTTGGAATTCAAGAAACTCCTCGCCAAAGCCAGCACAATCGCGCATCACCACCCCGATGCGCAACGTTTCATTACAACAGATGGCAGTGACTTTGCCATCGGCGTCGTTCTCAGCCAGACAGTTGACAGCCAGACCTCAACCCTGCAGTTTTTCTCCCAAAAGCTCAACAACGCCCAACACAAATGTTCCGCGTTCAATCGTGAACTGCTGGCTGTGTACGAGGCAGTCAAACATTTTCGAACGGAAGTCAAGGGGCGCTCATTCTATGTTCTCACTGACCACAAACCCTTGGCAGCTGCTATAATGAACCCTCCGGCCGACCCTTCCCCAACGTCGCTTCCATTATTTTGACTTCATTTCACAATTCACCACCGATGTCAGGCACATAAAGGGTGCCGACAATATTGTTGCTGATTTTCTTTCCTGTGTCAATGCTGTATCTTCCCTTTTGGATCTTTCTGCTCTCCCTGAACTCCAATCCTCTGACGAAGATACACAGAAATTAATCTCCGACCCAGCTTCTTCTCTACACCCTGTCCTTACCACCTTTCCCAGTATTTCTGGTGCAGTCTGGTGCGGTGATGGCACGGGCATACTCTGCCCTATTATCCCCGCCACACTCAATCGAGCTGTTTTCAATGCTCTTCACAACTTGGATCACCCTGGCATTCGAGCTTCAGCCTGCCTAGTCGCGGAGCACTTCGTTTGGCGAAACGCGAAATGTCAATAAAGACTTGCAACAGTGGGCACTCGAATGCCTTGTGTGTCAATGTAACAAGGTACACAAACACACCTCTCCCCCTCTCGGCACCTTCCCTATTCCCCCTGGGCGATTTCAGACGTGTACATCGACATTGTGGGTCGTCTCCCTGCCTCCAATGGTTTCCGCTACATACTTTCCACCATTGATCATACTACTTGTTGGGTCGAAGCCGCACCTCTTCCCAACATTACCACAGAAATTGTCGCTCATTCTTTCATTGAGTCATGGGTATTGCGTTTCGGTTGTCCCGCAGTCATTACCACTGGCCAGGGCCATCAGTTCAAGTCAGCCCTGTTCAATGGCATTTGCCATATCTGCGGAATCCGACGCATACACGCGACTGCTTACCATCCGCAAAGCAATGACCTCGTCGAGTGCTGGCACTGCACCCTCAAGGCGGTCCTCCGCTACCATGACTCCTTATGGATGGAGGCCCTGCCACTTGTACTGCTTGGTGCTCGTGCAACCTACAAGAAAGACATCAAAGGGACAATTGCAGAATACGTATATTGACTAACCCTGGTCCTCCCAAGAGAAATTGTCTGTCCTGCCTGTCACTCACTTTCACCCCTACCCTCGTTCATTGAACGTGTGAAATCTCACTTCTCCAACCTGCTGCCCACTTTCCTTTCCGACTGTCATTTCGTCATGCTCCAGGACGATTCCGTCCAAGTACCTCTCCAGCCCCCAATACTCTCGCCCTTATCTATAGTGTGCTTTGATGATCCACAAAGACGTGTGACATCCTGATAAAAAATTCCCCCATCACTTTGTCGCTGAACAGACTCAAACCAGCTCATGCCGAGCCCGAATCTACGCCATCACCTGACACGAGCGCTCCACTCCGCCTACTACCACATGACACTCCACCTTTGCTTCCTCCCTCGGGCGATCACTCACCATCGTGTGCATCTCAGAACCCCTCATCAAACTCGTTGCCGAGCTCCCCACCAAACACACTCTCTCGATCAAGCTCACAGCCCTCAACCACGAACTGCTCACCGCTTCTGTGTCGAGCACGTCTCCGCTCTCACCTGCATCACTGTGTCAAGGTATTTCTCCCCCCGCTTCCCTGGTCAACACACGCTCCCTCCCTCGAGGTGACAGTCCCTGTGCCCTCTGACATCGTGTGTTTCTCATCTCTCAGTGTTCCCAGTGGAAATTCTGTGATACTATACAATTTAAGTAAGTGTTTCCCACTGCCGCCTGACGTCGACCTGGAAACACTCCAGGCATTCGCAACACCTTCAGCCGACATTGTCATGATTGCTCCGTACAGGCCCGCCTCCTCCTGACACACATGGCCTGTACGACGACCAGCTCGCTTCCATGATTTCCACGTCAACTTGACAACCCTCGCAGCTCAACGACTTCCAACACCACTACCGGAGGACTTTTTTTGAGCTTACTATCGCTCATCTACCTCACACAACTCCACCTGATGCCATCCTATGTGGAGCCGATAAACTCGTCACCAGAAATATCGATGCATAAACAAACCATCTTTGCATTGTATTTCATCTCTGACTTCTTTGCGTCCCACCATGTTTAAGTTCAGTTCCGTATGTGTTGTTCTGCCATGATGTGCAATAAAATATAATTCTCAACATGTTGGTGTATTCTCTGGAGAAAACCACCCTGAATCCATCACAAACCCATAAGGCACCTGTTTGTATGCATAGTACTAGAAATGAAGCCAGTATGAGTACTATGCTCAAGTCTGTTACTTATTGTTGATGTTACTGCCATATTAAATGAAGAAAATATTTTGTGCATGTATGTATCAACATCTGTATACGCTGTTGTTGTTGTGGTCTTCAGTCCAGAAACTGCACTCCATACTAGTCTATCCTGTACAAGGCTATTCATATTTACATGACTACTGCAACTAAATTAATTTGAATCTGCATACTGTAACCAAGACAGAGTTTCACTTTACCCCCCAACACTTCCTCAGTTACGATACTGACCCTTCGTTGATGTCTCAGGATATGTCCTATCAACCGATTGCTTATTTAGTCAAATTATATCATAATGTTCTGTTCCATCTGACTTAATTCAGTACCTCTTCATTTGTTAACCAGTCTTCAGTATTCTTTATAGTATCACATTTCTAAAGCTTCTATTCTCTGTTTGTTGGAACTGCTTATCATACATATTTAACTCCCATGCAAGGCTCCACTCCAGACAAATGCCTTCATAAAAGAATTCTTAATGTTAAATTTATCTTTGATTTTGACAAATACTTTTCTTCAAAAATGCTTCATATCCTCCCTGATTTGACCACTGTCACTTATTTTGCTGCTCAAATAGCAATACTTATCTACTAATTTTAATGTTCATTTTCTAATCCTATTCCTTCAGCATCACCTGTTTAATTTGACAACAATCCTTTATCCTTGTTTTAATTTTGTTGATTTTCATTGTAGAACCTCTTTTTATGAGACTGTCCATTCAATTCAACAGCTCTTACAAGTTCATTACCACCACTGAACTTCATTTCCTTTTCCACATGTCTCTTTACTGTTCCTTACTGCTTGCGCAAAATACATATTGAGTAAAATTGAGGATATGTTTGCACAGCTGTCATACCACATTCTCAAATACTGCTTCCCTTTAATGTCCTTTGACCCTTGTTGCTGCAGTCTGGTTTCAGTGCATTTTGTCGACAACCTTTCACTCCATGTGTTTATCGCTGCTACCTTCAGAATTGCAAAGGGTCTATTCCAATCAAAATTGTCAAAATCATTAAATAAATTGATAATTGCAATATACACAGGTTTGATTTTCTTGAACTTATCATAAGATACGTTTTAGGATGAATATTGCCTTGCGTGTTCCTACATTTCTCCAGAACCCTAAATGATCTCTTCTGAGGTTGGATTCTATAAGTATTTCAATTTTTCTGTAAATAATTTGTGTCAGTATTTTGCAAACAAGACTTGCTACATTGATGGTTCAAATTGCCTTCTTTGGAATTGCAATTATTACAGTCTTCTTTAGGTCTCAGGGTATTTCATCTGTCTCATGTAGCTTGCGTAACACATGGCATAATTTTGTCATAGGATCTTAATAATTCTAAGATGATCACATCTACATGAGGTTCCTTAGTCAGACTTAGGTCTTACACATATATACTCCATGGCTCACAGTAAACGGAAGGTACTTTTCATTTTTCTGTACATTACCATTCTTCTTATTCCAGTTACAGATGGAGTGTTGTAAGAAAGATTGTATACCTCTGTGTGTGCTGTTATTTGTCTTCTTTTATCTTTATGATCTATACAGGACAGATATCTAGAGGGCTTAAGATCATTCATATGTTTCCCATTGTAACGTAGATCTTTTTGAGTAACAAAGTATATTTGTTTAAGTGCCTGCCAGATAAAATGTTTCAGCACTTATGTTTCACTCTCCAGCTAGTCCAACAATCTTGAAACCATTCATGCTGCCTCCCTTTATTTGTGTTAGCTACAGTGCAGCCTTATATGGACCTCGCAGGTCTGAACACTACTTCTGTATGGTTCATACCAGTTTTTCACAAATAGGCTAATGTCTTAGTAAATCAGCTGTAGTCTTTTAATTATCATACCAAGAAATTTAAATCTCCATTTCAGATCATCTAAAAGTCTCTAAAACTAAGTATCATTTCACATTGTATCTCTATGTTTTGTTCTTGAGGTACTCTCATCTTTATTCTGCATGCTTTTGTGCTAGATAACAGTCCTTTTATCTTCGAAGTGTAAGTTGCTGCTTGATGGATGAGTCTTCAGGTTGGGAATCTTAGGGATATGTTATACTGCTAAAACAACAATATGATGAAAGGACAGATTGCTACTTACCATGTAGAGAAGATGCTGAGTCACAGACAGGCTTAATGAAAAAATTACTATACATTTTAGATATCGGCAAAAAGGCCTTCTTCTGAAGTAAATACGTGTACACACACACACACACACACACACACACACACACACACACACACACACACACACTAGAGATGGCAAACTCATTCATCCTTGTGTAAAATCCATGACACTATGTTCTAGCCACAAGATGTTAAAATGAACTAAGTGTACAAACATCAACAAATATTATCGATACTACGTATAAAAAAGACTGTATCATGTAAAATTGACAATAATTATTTCATTATTTCTGTAATAATTTAATTTCTGTGTGAATTAAAACTGTTATCAGAGAACTACATTCATGGACAACAACAATTATAATCTTTTTTGTCATCTGTGATAATTGTGGTTCAGTTGTTCTTCCTGTGCTAATGGATGAACTGTTCGGACGTGAGACATGTGATGTCTGCAAAGAGAAAACCTGTAACTATATTGTTAATTATTATTTGAAAAATAGAGTCCCTATTGTCTAGACGTGGATTTGTATTTATTTCAAATGTAATCCAATCTACTTAATGTTTTTAAGTGTCAATTTTCAGCTCTGCAATTAGGAGTGCAGTCATTAGTGCTAGTAACTTACAGCAGAGTTTACTAGTAGCTGGTATAAAAAATATGAAACATTTTCATTGAGCATAATTTTAAATGCTAAAGAATAGAGAACAAGAGACTTTTATCTAAATATATTAACTTGATATAAAATAAATCAAGAATAACAATAGACAAACTGACTATCATCTGTCTGCTGCCATCTTAGCAAAAATATCTCCGCAGCAGTTTTGAATTGAGAATTTTAACAAACATAAATGTTGTTAGATATAAGTGAATTTGTGTGCCACTCTGTACCACTGAAATAATATTGTAGGAGTTATCATATTCTCTTTATAAAATCTGACACCATGCACTCGATTGTGAAGCACGGGCTTTGTTCGGTTGTAAGTTGGTCTGCCTTCCACAACAATGAACATGCTCTTTTACCTTGATTCAAAAAAATATGGAAAATGGAAACTTGTGTGTGCCTTGCCAACATCATTTGCAAGTGTAATAACAAAAAAAAAAAAACCTTGTCTTTTTGCAAGTATGTCTTCTGCTGTTTATTGAAATAGTGAAGTAAGCTGATACACCGTTTTGTTGCCTGAAAAGATGTATGTATTACATACTACATAATTTTTATGTAATTTATGTAATTATAAAATACATTTTAATTACCAGTCATGGACACTGAATAGAATACTAAAAGAACTATAAATTCAGAGTTCAAAAAAGGTTTAAAACAAATCTAGAATGGCTGTGCGAAGTGAATGAAATGAACAACAACTTGATACTGAACTAATTATGAGCAGACGGCAGTGGAACTGTGATGAATGGCCACGTGAAGAAGGACAAGTTCGGCCGAGCGAGACTGAGACAGGTGGGAACAGGACTGAGGCTGGAATGAGACTGGCCGACATGCCATTCAGGAATGAGACTGACCATTTCCCATTCCCGGGAACTATAAGTAGAAAGCCTCCACTGAAGTTAACTATGAAAGACCGTTCCTTAGAATTTCTTCCTCACCCATTCTGTTCACATGGGTGAACTGTTCCTTTGGGCCCGTCAGTTTGTGAATGACCCATCTCTAACACTCTCACCCCCGTCCCCCTCACCCCCCCCCCCCCCCCCACACACACACACACACACAGGCGAGAAGAGTTTGAGGGGTGGAGTCATTTACAGGAATGTTGGATATGTTGCAAGAATAGTTCCCACCTGTGCAATTCAGATAAGCTGGTGTTGGTAGGAAGGATCAGATGACACAGGCTGTGAAGCAGTCATTCAAGTGAAGCACATTGTGTTTGGCAGCATGTTCAGCAACTGGGTGGTCCAGCTGTCCCTTGGACACAGTTTGTTGGTGGCCATTCTTGTGGGCAGACAGCTTGTTAGTTGTGATGCCCATCTAAGATGCAGCACAGTGATTGTAGCGTAGGTTATAGGTCATATGGCTGGTTTCACAAGTATACCTGCCTTTGATGGGATAGGAAGTGCCTATGATAGGACTGGAGTAGGTAATGGTGGGATGATATCTGTAATGGGATAGGAGTTGTGTCTGACAGGACTGGAGTAGGTGGTGGTAGGTGAATGTTTGGGGCAGGTCTTGCATCTAGGTCTATTGCAGGGATATGAGCCACATGGTAAGGGGTTGGGTGCAGGTGTCGACATAGATGCGAGATCTGTCCCGTTCACCCTACCATCTCTACCTATTCCAGGCAACTCCCATCCCAGTAAAGGTAAGGCTACCTATGAAAGCAGTCATTAACAAAATTGAGCACTTTCTACAACAGATAAAATTTCATTAATAGTCAATTAATCAAGGATGACACCCACATTTGTTAACCCCCACCTTCTTCCTAGTTGCCACTGTTGTTCCACAATATGCAAAGTCTTTTCTGAAGATATGACAGGAGTAACAGTACAATAAACCTTTTAGTTTACTTATCTTTTCTTCTAGTGTTGGCTCCAGTTCTTTGTGTCTAGGGCTCTGATTCTTGAAGCTGAAATTCTCACATTTCAGGTCCTCATGGTTAAATTGATCTAAATAATTTTAAACATTGTTGTTGCAGAATGTTTGTTTTTACATTATTTATTTTGTCACATTTTAGTGTATCAGACTGTCTTTTCATTTTTCACACTAACAAAGCCAAAATTAAATTGTTTACCCAAAATACAAAAATACATCCAATCACATGTGAGGCATGCTTACTGCTACTTCACTCTGTGGTAATAACAATATTCCAGAGGGTTTACAGTTTTTCTTGACAAACGAATTTTTATTAGTTTTGATTATTATTTCATAAATGAATGCAGAAATAAATATAATAAACAGTACTAGAATGCTTAATTAATAATAGAAATTTTACGTGTGTCAAATAATTCACAATTTAAAATGTTTCTAAAAAAAATTAACTGTACATTCAGAACTTTCATTTATCAATAATAACATCCAAAATAATAATTCCTGTTCATAAATTCTGGCTTGAATTATAACATATTATGTACAAAAATATAAGAAATTTTTCAGAAAAATAGGTGAGATAATACTAACAAGTCCAAAATTCGAAAAATATTATTGGTATCGACTACAATTGTTGAGGAAAGGTAATGCTAGAGGAAGATGTCCCATTACAAATTCCCTTTTTTTCACTCTGTTCTCTTCCTTCAAACCTCCTGACACCACCTAGCAGCCCTGCCCTTTCCCCATTGTGTTTTTGCACACTCCCACAACCATCATTACACTTTCCCCCACCCCACCCTGCTATATCCTGTCCTCTTCCTGCCTGCCCCATATCTCTTTCCTACCCCACTACCAGATTTGCTCCTCCCATCATACACAGCAAATCAGTTTGGCCACAGCAGCCAGAGACAGTGGTCATGTGTGTGTGAGTTGTGCTTGTGTGAATGTGTGTGTGTGTTTTCTACTTCAGAAGAAGGGTTTTTTGCTTAAATCTAAAATGTATAGTTGTCCTTTAGTTGTGCCTCTTTGTGACTCATTGTCTGATCTATATGGTGAGTAGCAATATGAACTGTTATCATATTGTTGATATTTCATCCTGTCTTTTCCATTATACTGCTATAAGATAGCTTTGAGACCATCTCACTACTTCTTCTTAGTCAAAACTGGAACCTACCACAATTTGGTATATAGCTTTAAGAATGAAATGATTGAACATACAAACCATGTGCTGAACCCAGTGGAGTAGATGTTGAACTAAGATAGACTTTTGATTTATACTACCAGCCTGTTGCAACACTCTGATGTTTATGCATTTATCTTGTTAATAATTTTCAAAATGTTGCTGAGGAAGTTTTTATGAATTTTATTAAGCATCATAATGTGGTAGCTGTTAGCTGTGCATCAAAGGCTAAAAAATGTGAGAAATGTGTACATTATAATTCTAGAGTAGCTACCTATGCTGTGATTATTAACACTCACACATAGTAGGGTTGCAGTTCAAAATCTAGCTTTTTAAAGAAATACGGATAAAATCAGTACTGGTACAGAGGGTGGTTTGTTGGTTAACCATTAACTGTTTTGTCCTTTGTTCCCAAATTTTTGCTCTTCTGTTGATCTTAGCTTTCACTTGTTTAATGTCTTGGTCAGTATATACAGAATAGTATGGAACTCATCGCGCCTATGAATCCAACACCTTCGCATCCAACCTCCAGTGGAATTGCAAAGTAGTGAGTGGAGGATATGGACAAAGACTGCAGATAGGTGGCACTAGGTGGGAATGTGGATCGGCTAAGGGCTGTACCAAGATCATCTGCACAGTTATGATAAACTCTGTGTCTTGGTTGTGCAGTGGTTAATGTAAATGAATCCCGGTCTGGCACACATTTTCACTCAGCACCGCTGACTATGCATAAAGTCCTGATGCAGCTGACATCATGAGTTCCTTCCCTCTCTTGTCCTTTCCTTGGTTCCCCCTCCACCTTCAGTTTACATAATATGCACCATAGCTGCAGATTATATGTGGTGTCTGTTCTTTCAGATATGTCTGAAGAAAAAGACACCACACATTCATACAGCATTTTAAGTTGTTCCGTGATAGCAGTAATCCACCATGGGTGTCTGCAGAAGTAATTAGCATTAAAGCCATTGTCAGCTAACAACCTTGCACTTTCCAGGGGTGAATGATGAAAGCAGAGCCTTCCTTTGCTGATGGTTGAAATGTCTGTGTGAACAGGGAGGGGAGGATTTTTATAGCTTTTTGTACTCCTCTACAAGTACACTTTTCACTATAGAGATCAAGGTGGTGGTCAGCTAAGTATGGGTAGCCAGAAAGTAGGTGTAGTTTTGATTGTATCAGTTATAAAACACATGTCATGGTTGTGCTGCATGTCAACAAGTCTTGTGTAAATATTGTTCATCCAAGCTGGGGAGCAATATTCTATAACATGGTACACCTATCCAAAAGGTGAAGTAGGAGCCTCATGATGTACCATGGAGTTTCTGGAGAATGATATTTCAAGTTTTGATTTCATCTTTTCTTAATAGATGTGTTTGAAGTTGACTGTTTTACCAAGCATGATACCTAGGTATTTCTGTTATGAATGAATAGCCTTTCCTCAAAGTTGACCATGAGCTCTTTGTTGGTCCACTTGTTGTTCAGATGAAATGTTGAGTTACTTTCTTAAGTACACTTGGCTGCAACTTCTGTATATAGAAATATTTAGCAATAATTGATAAATCATTGGTCAGTATGGACACAGTAACATTACTGTGAGTGCCCAGTCATCAGCATATCCAAACTTTCTAGATGTGGTTTTACTCATATCTGAAAGGTGTAAACTGAACAGGAGAGTGCTCAGGGCAGATCCTTGTGAGAGCCCATCATTTAGCTTCATCTGTGAACCCATCTTGTTGCCCATTAGTAGTTGGAAGCAGTGCACAGTGATCATTTCATTGAGGAAATTGTCAATTTTTAGGCTTGGAATGAGTTGTAGAAGTTTCAGTATGACACCTTGCTTCCAGACAGTATCATACATAGCTGTTAGTTCAGTGAATATAACTGACAACTTCTCTTGATTCTGGGTGCCAGTTTCTGTGAAAGTTGATAGGTAGAGTACTGGATCTGTGCAGTTGCAACTAGAATTGAATCCTGTTTGTTCAATCAGTATATTCTCAAAGATCTTGTGGCTCATATTCTCTTGTACACAATTCTTTCCAGGAGTTTATATACCATACTAAGTAAAACTGTTTGTTGATAACAGTCTGGCTTATCATTTGTTTTACCTGCTTTTGGTCTGGATATTACTCTTGCTCATTTTGTTTCACATGGTATGTTGCCCACTGCAAAATGTTTGTGAAGAAGTCAGCCACCCACTTTATTACATGCTGCCATAGTGCAAAAGGTAATCTGCTTGAATGCTATCAATGCCCAGGGCTTTCACAGGTTTCTTTTATTTTATGGCTGTCATTACTTCTTCAATGCTCAGTGTTCAGTTTCAGATTTGCAAAGCTTTTGTGAGTCCTTTCATTTCTTCTTAGCCACAGTAGTATGTGTTCAGACTTGAGGAGTTCTGGAAGTGGACATGTTGTTCGCTACAGCTTGGTTGATGGTAACAGCATCACATGTGCAATCTCATCAGGAGCCACCACCTAGTTTTTTGAACAAAGACCAAGCTCTCCTGTTTGATGTATGGAAGTCCAGGGTTTCAGTGATCTCAGTTCACTTTATACATCTAGCTGTGTCACTGTTACTCAACAACTATATTAATGATTTGTCAAAATATTGTAGTGTTTGTGATTCATTTCTTTGCTGACATCTTCATATTCCATCACAATGAAGCATTAAGGAACAGATAATAGGGTTACATCCATTAGATGCATACCGATCAGTTCACAGTACTGCCATCATCCTAGAAATGCAATGCAGTTGAACAGTTACAGAAAAGACTCATCATTCAGGTCACTGCTCCAGCAGTTCCATAGTTTCTTGGAAAGGAATCTGAATGAATAAACAAATACACAAGAACCCTGTTTATCCAGACTAGATGGGACTAGATGTAAATTGGGCTTCTAAAAACCAGGAAATATTCTACTAAATTCAGAAACTAAAATAATGTACTGAAATATAAAAATCTTTTATTTTGGCACTTAGAAGAAACACTTTTCTGGTACTTAAACTCTGTAGTTACTCCCACAGTCTATTCATGTTTATTTACTGAAGCAGTGTGTAAATTACTTTTCTTTCAAGCTTGTGTGACATTTGAGAGCAGCACAATCACCAGCACCTTACAGGGCGGTATCCAGTAAACCTTCAGATTTGTCTGCATTATAAATACAGTATGGGGTTAAGTTTTTAGAGAAAATAACTTGTTAGAATTCTTTTTTTAAGTTTTCTGCAACCAGTGTATCCCCCCAAAACACTTTCACCCATCATTGAAACCTGGTGTATGTCTTGGTGAGCTTTCCGTATTTCCAACTAACCTTGGCTGGCTGCAGAGTTAGAAACCACAACAGTTAGCTTGCTGTTTAAGTTCAGCCCCTTTCCCTGCAGAACTGGACTGAATATCAAATGAGTAATGCTTCCTTGTGTATTTCATTTCTTGCTTTCTTTACTCTACTGCAGTTCTGCAAATCATCTGTAGACATCATTTTGAGGAGAGAAAAATACTGCCTAACACTCCATTGCCACTCTCCCATAAATGAAAAATTAATTGAATGGTTTCATTTTAACAGTAGCTTTTCTTTGTATGAACTACCAGATATATATATGTTTATCAGTATATGTTAGGAAATGACACTGTAGAATAAATTTCCAGTGTTGGTTGTTCAGTAAACTAGAAGTTAGTACCAACACTCATCTGGATTATTTGATGAACTTTGTGACTCAACTCATTGTTCGGTATATTTTGGGATATAATTCTTCAAGTGGCCCAACTTGTAGATGTTTTAGAGAAGATATTGATTTGTAGACAATAAATTAACATCATTTATTTACAAGTTCAATATATCCAACAATTAACTGTTGTTTTACAGGCAGTCAGTTTCCAATTATTACTGGTTTCATAACTCATAATATTGTATTCCTTTTCAATGATGCAAATTTATAAAAATTGACATTCTACTTGATTATAGTATCACAGTTATCAGTTAACAAAGTAAAACTTCAATCTATTTTACATAAAAATTAGTTCAACACTTTACTTCTTACAACAGTTTTCCCTCCATTACTCCCTCATGATTACTATTTATTAAATTAAAGAAAGATATCTCGACTCCTTAGTGCTGAAAACCAATGATACATTTTTGCTGTAAGCCTGAGTTAAAATTTATCAAGAAAATGTGTAAGATATAAAGGATATTTGTAGATACAGAATAATTATGTATTTTTGGACATAATCTTGGAATGGAAATTTTGGAAGCAAAAGAAGTGAAATGCTGAATTAGCTGCCAATTATAGTCAAATGAAGTAAATGAAATTTATGCAATAATGAATGATCTTAAAAGTGAAAAATGAAAACAGATCACTAAAATATTGCAGAAAATAAGAAAAAGTGTCAATTTCAAACAAACACAATATATTGATCCCAAAGGCTTCCTTTTTGAACATCAGATTTTCAAGTTTCTGGAATTCACAGTTGGAATTAATCATAGCTTTTGTTAATCAGAATATGTATCATAGTTTACTATTGAACAGGAGTCCCCATATAACAGATTCATTATAAATGAAACAGCATATTACAGTGGTAAACACACACACTGAAGTAATGGTGGCTGGAAGCTTGGCACTGGCAATCTCTATTGACATGTGGTGCCAATAGACAGCTGTACATGTACCATACCTTACCAAATGTATACCACACATATGTTAAAGAAAGGAAACAAAAAGTGAATCCAGGAAAACTGAAAATTCATATTAATGAGGGCTACATAAATGAGGTTTTAGCATAATGTGGAAATTTACCATGAGGTTACTGAGACCAAGTTTTGTTGTTTTAGGACGCTGAAAAACTTATCTTAATTTCTGATAAACTGGTTACAGTGACCACTTAGGGACATAATTACCAAATAATTGTAATCTACAGAAGCTTTCCATTGCTTTTGTTTATAACAGTGTCATAAGAGTAATATTGAACAAAATTAAATGGTGATGGATTCTATTTAATAATAAATAGTCTGGAGGATCTTATATAGGTTATGCAGTCTTCTCCTTCAATTACATAGGCACATATTCACTACTATGGACATGACTTACTAATCATTAGATTTGATGACCATTTGTGAGACAAAAACAAAAAATGGGAAAACTGATTATTCTACATAATTATTTTGAAAATTCCTATTGAATTTACAATAATAAATATTCTTATTACTGTTATCATTATTATTATTGTTATTCTAGGGGGAGCAGTTGAGCATGGTGATACTCTTGCCAAAGAAGAATAATGGTCTTAAGAAATTGGAAGCAAAGCTTGCATCTTTGAATTTAGCTGATATTCTCTACGAAATGTCTCTTGTTAAAGTGGAGGCCTACTTACCCAAATTCAAACTGGAACACGAAATAAATCTGAGAGATACTTTGGAGAAAGTGAGTAAAAATGCATTTTTTCTTTTAGTTTTTTCTGTTTTCCTAAGTGAAAGTCATTCACATAAAGATTTAATATTTGCATATTAAATTTTCCATTTACCGGTATTTAAAAAATATTACTTGTGGAGGAAAAGTAATTTTGTGTTTACAGTTATAAACATTTAATGTTACTGCACTGCAATAAAATATTACCTTTTGTAAAGTGAACACCTTCAGGAACTCTGTAGCAAGACTGTCACCATCTGAATAGTTTTACATTGCACAGTGAT
The DNA here is from genome assembly GCF_023864345.2 of Schistocerca serialis cubense. Taxonomy (NCBI): domain Eukaryota; kingdom Metazoa; phylum Arthropoda; class Insecta; order Orthoptera; family Acrididae; genus Schistocerca; species Schistocerca serialis. The sequence goes on along the minus strand of NC_064639.1, from coordinate 1,045,227,222 downwards.
CAGTCTTCTTCATTTTTTTCTTTAGTGTTTTATTCATCTCTGATGTGATTACCAAAATTTGTATGGTTATTTATTCATTCCAGTATTATATTATATAGGAAAATGAACGACATCTGTCTTACTTCATTTACATGTTCTTAAAATAGTTAAAATCTTTTACAAATTCATTGCAACTTAAATTTAACATAAAACTTGATTATGTACAATATTTTTAGTTTCTGCTCCAGTTGTAAGAGTACATAAATTATTGGATGAATCCATTCTTGAGTAAGCAACGTAAACTTGCCCAGTAGAGAACATGGTGATCTTGAATCAGCTCACAGTACTTCATAGACTGCCCTCATAATCTGTTGCATGTGATGCAGAGCACACAATAATCAATATAATTATTTCTTAAAGCTAAAACTGTAACTCATTACAATGAGTACTATCCATACTACAAAGTCTGTTTCAATATCTCCCTTCTGTATTATGATTGTTGCTTCAATGAAATTGCCCAGTTGTCTGAATTTGAATATAGCAGAATTTTTTTCCATTGAACTGTGATATGAAAGTCATTGTGACCGTCATGAATTGGTTAGCAAGTCTGGAAACTAGGGATTTGACTCCAGTATTGCTTCTCTCTCTCTCTCTCTCTCTCTCTCTCTCTCTCTCTCTCTCTCTCACACACACACACACACACACACACACACACACACACGCACACACACACACTTCCCTTAAGACAAAATGCCACCCTTTTCCAAACAACCTCATTTCTATAGGAGAAATGTGATCAGGACTAGAAGGCCTAGCAAACCAACAAATTTGGAATCTGGCACTAATTTCAGTCAGTTTGATTATTTTTGCATGTTACTCCCTTCATATCACTAGTTCAACAGTAGTGGTTAAATATCATTGGGATTGTCATGAATGAGCCAATGACTCCAAATGCGGGGGATACAATATTTAAAAAAATAATTTATCATTTTCCCATACCACCACATTCACACCACTGTTCATCTGGTGTCCATGCAATCTGCAAACTCAAATGATTTTGTGGTTTATCATCACTTAATCACTGTGTTCTTTGACTTACAGAAAGCAAGCTACAGTACTTGGCATTGTTACTCTACTTTGGTAATAAATTGTTAAGAGTGAACACCAGCTGAAACCAACATTATTGTAAATCTGGCAATATCCAGTTCATCAATGGTAACTTACGACTCCTAGGATTCTGGAAATATAGGTCATGCAGAACCCAACTAAAATTTTTGTCACATGACATAATGAAAGCTTTGGATCAAGGCAGTCAGGTAGATGTAGTATTTCTTGATTTCCAGTATTTAACTCACTGTGAAATCTACACTTATTGTGCAAAGTACGACCATATTGTGTACCAAGTGAAATTTGTGACTGAATTGAGGATTTTATGGTGGGGAGGATGCAGCAGGTTATTTTGGATGGAGGGTCATCATCAGCTGTAGGATTAATTTCAGATGTCCAAGGGATCTATGTTGGAACCCTTGTTGTTCATGTTGTATATTAATGACCTTGTGAACAACATTAATAGCAACCTCAGACTTTTTGAAGTTGATGCACTTTAATGTAAGGAAGCACTATCTGAAAGAAGCTGCATAAATTTTTAGTCAGATCTTGGAACAATATTAGTAAAGAATAGTTGCTTCTCACCATATAGCAGAGATGCTGAGTCATAGATAGGCACAGAAAAAGACTGTCACAAAAAGAGCTTCCTGACAACAAGGCCTTTGCCAGAAATAGACAACACACACACACACACACACACACACACACACACACACACACACACACATGACCATAGTCTCTGGCAGATGAAGCCAGACTATGAGCAGCAGCACATGATGAGAGAGGCAGCCAAGTGGGCTTAGGAGGACGCTGGGATGTGGAGGGGGAGGGATGGCAGAATGGGATGGGGGACGGTGAGTGCTGGTAGTGGGAGCATGCAGAAACAAAGTGGAGAGAGGGTACCACAGCTAGGTGCAGTCAGGAGGTTAGACAGAGGGCGAGGGAGAGAGGGCGGGTAGCAGAAAAGAAGAGAACCAGTCTTTGTTCTCCCATCTCTCAGACTGTTTGTATCTAACATTTGGCAGTCTCTTCAGAACATTACAGTAGAACTCCCATGTATTTCTCTGACCACATGGAATAAATTCATTGTGGATAATTCCATGAATTAAAATAGAAAAGCTACCATAGACTTGCTGTTTCTGCAAACTTGGCATGCTTTTCTGGTGCTGTGGAAAGAGTGAAGTCTCCCATTGTGAAATTTGTTGCTTTGTTGCAGGTTAATAACTATATGCCCAAAGTCCATGGACTGGATAACTATGGACAGAACACTGGGCTACCTTCAACTGTTGTTTACAATTCAGTGCACATCTGAAAGTTGCATTTCATCTCACATACAATTCATCAGCCATAATCCATTGACATCCCCTAGATGAAAGTCCAATGGTTTCACAAACATCATGGATTTCCTGTCTTCTGTCCTTCTGGAACACTTCATACACTTTAACAATCATTTCCAGAGCTGTACATGATGACAGCTTGTACAAATACTTGTCATCCTCCACAGACTCTCAGTCATCTTTAAATCACTTAATCTACACAAATGTTCTTGGCTGGCTCAAACTTTGCTCACCAAACCTCCCTTAGCTTTAGGTGGGTTTCAGCTGCAGTTTTGTGGAACTTGAAGCAAAACTTAATACAGGTAGTTTGTTCCTTCAAAACACACGTTGTCAAATTTGAAGATATAGTAGAAAATGGCATAAATAAATCAACAACACCATTCACACTGAACCACTGACGGTGAAGCCATACATCAGACTGGCACTTGCAGAACTAGCACTCCTGAAGGAAAGGAGTGCTGGTTCTGCAAGGTTCGCAGGAGAGCTTCTGTAAAGTTTGGAAGGTAGGAGACGAGATACTGGCAGAAGTAAAGCTGTGAGGACCAGGCATGAGTCATGCTTCGCTAGCTCAGATGGTAGAGCACTTGCCTGCGAAAGGCAAAGGTCCCAAGTTCGAGTCTTCGTCGGGCACACAGTTTTAATCTGTCAGGAAGTTTCTTGACAAACGTATGGTTTTAGAGGCACATTTCACTAGGGGGAAGATAAAGACCACCTACAGGAAAATTAAAGAGACCTTTGGGGAAAAGAGAAGTAGCTGCGTGAATATCAAGAACTTAGATGGTAAACCAGTCCTAAACAATGAATGAAAAGGTCAATAGTGGAAGCAGTATATAGAGGATTTATACAAGGGAGATGAACTTGAAGGCAATATTATAGAAACAGAAGTGAACATAGATGAAATGAGGTGGGAGATATGATACTGTGAGAAGAATTTGACAGAGTTCTGAAGTATCTGAGTCAAAACAAAGCACAAGGGTAGACGATATTCCATCACAACTACTGACAGCTTTGGGAGAGCCAGTTATGACAAAACTCTTCCCTCTGGTGTGCAAGATGAATGAGACAGGTGAAATACCCTCATATTTCAAGAAGAATGTAGTAATTCCAATTTCAAAGAAAGCAGTTGCTGAAAGGTGTGAAAATTATTGAATTGTCAGCTTAATAAGTCATCATTGCAAAATACTAATATGAATTCTTTACAGAAATATGGGAAAACTGGTGTATGCCATCCTCAGGGAAGACCAGTTTGGATTCCAGAAATGCATAGAAACGTGCAAGGCAATACTGACCCTGCAACCTATGTTAGAAAATAGGTTAAGGCAAGACAAATCTATGTTTTCAGCATTTGTAGACTTTGAGAACACTTTTGACAATGTGGACTGGAATACTCTCTCTAAAATTCTGAAGGTAACAGGTGTATAACAGACGGAGTAAAAGGCTACTTACCACTTATACAGAAACCAAATTGTAGTTATAAGAGTCGAGGGGTATGGAAAGGAAGCAGTGGTTGAGAAGGGAGAGAGACAGTATTGTAGCATATCTCTGATGTTGTTCAATTTGTACACTGAAGAAGCAGTAAAGGAAACAAAATAAAAATTTAGGGTAGTTATTAAAATTCAGGGAGAAGAAATAAAAACTTTAAGGTCTTCCGATGACATAGTAATTCTGTCAGAGACAGCAAAGGACATTGCAGGGCAGTTCAGCAGAATGGACCGGTCTTGAAAGGAAAATATAAGATGAACATTAACAAAAGCAGAGCAAGTATTATCTAATGTAGTTGAATTAAATGAGGGGATGCTATGAGATTAGGAAATGAGACACTTAAAGTAGTAGATAAATTTTGCTGTTTGCTCAGCAAAATAACTGATGTTGGCAGAGGTAGAGAGGGTCTAAAATGTAGACTTTCAATGGCAAGAAAACCATTCCTGAAAAAGAATGATTTGTTAACATTGCATATAGATTTAAATGTTAAGAAGTCTTTTCTGAAGGTATTTGTATGGAGTGTTGCCATGTATGGAAGTGAAACATATACAGTATACAGTTTAGACAAAAAGAGAATAGAAGCTTTCAAAATGTGGTGCTACAGAAGAATGCTGGAGATTAAATGGGTTGATCATGTAACTAATGAAGAGGCACTGAATAGAATTCAGGAGATAACAAATTTAGGGCACAGCTTGATCAAAAGAATGGATCAGTTGGTAGGACACATTCTGAGACATCAAGGGATCACCAATTTAGTTCTGCAAGGAACTGTGGGGGGGCAAAACTCATAGAAGGAGACCAAGAGATGAATACAGTACGCAGACTCAGAAGGATGTAGTTTGCATTAGTTATTTGGAGATGAAGAGGCTCACACAGGATACAGTAGCATGGAGAGCTGCATCAAATCGGTGTTTGGACTGCAGACCACAGCAGCAGCAACACAGGTACTTAATGTTGCTCTTAGTCCACAGCAACACAGTTTCACATACTTATGATTATGTCCAGATAAATAGAAACCATAGTCTGTGATGATGACACTGACATGAGACAATCATGCATTTAAAATCATGCAGTCAAGGAAGTAATAGTTAACATTACTAACAAGCTTGGCCAGCTAAACTTTTGCTTCACCTGAATTTAAACTAGACAGTGTATACTACATCAAGATGTATTTCACTATATCAGATCTATTTGAGCGAGAATCCAGTAATTTTCTTGTCTCTCATTAAACTGACAGTGTACTTCATTCTGTAAGATTATTTACACAACTTGGATTACTTGAAAATAAACTCTTCATAAACCATACTATAGCTGCTGACACTGTTATTTTTTCATAGCAATGCAAACACAACACTAAACTCCACAAGCACTGATTACAATCATCTAGGTATTACTTGCATGCACTTATTACTTCATACCAGGTCAGAGGAAGGCAACAGAAACCACTTCCTCAGTGACTTTTCCAAATGATTCCTGCTTTGTTACCAATATTCTTAGACTTAGCATGGAACCAAAGCTGACTAGGATGGCATACATACAAGGAGTGGTCATAAAGTTTTGATTATCCCTTCAGAAAAATCAATATGCTATGGGTTTTAATCCTTCTCTGCATATTCCCCTTAAGTGCAACACATTTTTTCCAAATCCTGGATGACTGGGGGATCCTTGATTGTTAATGTTTGTATTTTGGGTATTCAGTAAAAATTCCACCTCAAAAACCACCTCACTGTCATTCAGGAAATGTTTGCTATTCAGTGGTAAAGGCAAAGTGACTTGGTGCCTTATCAGGTGAATATGAGAGATGAACCAAGATTTGATAGCTTAAAGAAGCAGCATGTGTACCTGTGCACTGTGCAGAATGACCTAGGCTGACCTAGGCTGATGTTGTGGAGTGAAAACACTACCTTGGACAGTTCCCAGCAATGGTTCATCTTGACATCCTCCCTTCAACTTGTCAGGAGATTTGCATGCTCCTTTGATAGTTTGTCTCTTGTGAGCATAATCTGTTAGCACAACACTATGGAAGTTCCTTGTCCAATGACAGTTGAGTCCTCACCTTATTTGGTGGAGGTTAATCCACGTGTTTCCACTGGTTGCTTTGCTCTTTTGTCCCAGGGTCATAGTGATGCACACAGCTAAAGAAGGCTGTATTGGCTTAAAACAGATGCAATATTTCAACTGCTTCCTCAGCCCAGCAGGCTCTCTGAACATGTGTCAACAGTTGTGAAACCCAGTGGACAGCAAGCTTTGTAATGTTCAAAATATTGTGTAAGATGTTGAAGATAGATCAAAGACATTTTCACTTTTTTCACTGTCACCTTGATTGTGACATGTTGTTCTTGAGCACCAGGGCCTCTAATTCTCTTGCAGTACTTGGTTTTCACAAAGAGATGTTCTACCACTTGGTTTGTAGCCATTCTAATTTGTTTGACATGATGCATTTTTGCCTTACATTTCCGACAATTCTGCATGGATTCTTGCAGAATTCCCCTTCAAATGCAGAAAACAAATTATCAGATGACACTCCACTTTATCAATGAACTGCATCAATATTTTTATTTATTTATTTATTTATTTTGTTTTGGCTTCTCTAATGGCATGTTGCAGATTCAGTTTTCACCAGGACTGCAAACACGTATATGCATACTAACAAAAAATTAATTATGTGACTTTCATTTCTAGGTGGCAATTAAAATCTTATGAGTATCCCCCTAAATTCTGTTTTCAGATTCTCTGAGATAACTTTCTTGACTGAAGCAGATTTTCCAGAATGTGTATAGAAGAACCCATTGTTCCCTTATTCTCATGTGGAACACTGTCTGTGCACATTCTCAAAGATTATGTTGGGCATGTAAAGGTGCAGATTGGTAAACTAATTATATCTGGGATAAGCATTATAAATAAAAATATTTGTTTCATATTTTGCTTTCAATCACTTTTATACAGGGTGACTGAGCTGCTCCTAGCAGTGTCATCTTACACAGCCCTAATGTTACATCTGTCCTTCAGACATCATGCACAAGATTTTCACGTTCTCTCCCTTGCTCTGTGAAAACTATTAGTCCTACATAAAAAATGAGTTGGACGTTCTCCCTGGAGACCATAATTAAAAAAAAAAAAAAAGAAAAAGAAAAAAAGAAAAAGAAAAGAAAGAAACATACTAATGTGACCTTCAAAAACACCTCCATCCCCACACTCATCCCTCATGAGTCAGGATTTCTATTACATTGTTTGTGGCACTCTCTCCTACCACTGTTCAAAAATTTCCGAGTGCGTGAACTATTTCTGATATCTGACAATTTTTCGTCTCTATAGATTTTTCTAATATTCACCAATTTTTTGTCTCAATTGATGTTGCCATTGTGCTACAAGCATAGTTGATTGTTTCATTAGTATTATTAATTTAGCATGAACGTGAGGATAATGGAAGAAAACCGACTTTTGTAAACCTTTTGCTAAAGCTAATTATGTTGACAGTTCAATCCAAACTTAATCCTTACAACACAGTACTTTGGAACCAGAAGGCCTGACAAATACAACATAACTTTTTATATTTGCTGTTAAAATTCACAAAATTGTGTGGTAAAATTTACACAAATGTCTGTTTTAAAATTTGTAGGTTGCTGACTATGCCCGTGGTGTAATACAACCAGACAATTAAGACCAAGAAAGGCTGAATTCAGAAAATAATTCATGCAGTTGGAAATTTTTGTATATTTGTGCCATGAACAGCATACCAAGAATCCTGACTGGTGGGGGCCGAGTGTGGAAGTCCCTGGTGTGTCTGAAGGTCGCTTTTGTATGTTTTTCTTGAATAACTCAAAAATAGTGGCCTCTAGCAACAATGTATCTCAATACAATACAATACTTCACACAATAAACTGTATTTGAATACTGGCAACATGTTTATTCTTAAATTCAGTATTTTGAAAGAACTATTAAATCCTTCCCAACAAGCTCATGTTAGCAATTATGCCAATATCTCCAGTAATTTAGATGTTTGCTGTGATTATTCAATTTTTCCCAGCGTACTTCATGATGAAAGAGTTCACAGGTAAACATCTGGGTGTTAGTGTCCAATGGGCACAATATTTCGGCAAGCGACCACGTTGCCATCATCAGGTGAGCTGACGAACTGACTGCCGAGGTGCCGGCTGTGGGCTTTTATCTCCTCGACCCCCCCCCCCCCCCCCTCCAGGTATTTGCAGCAGTCTGTGCCCCGGTGCGCAGCATCCAGCATCCATTCCATTCACGGTTCGCACCCAGGGGCATGTGCCGGCACTGTCTTCATAGTATCTCTGCCTGTTCTCGAAGCCAGTTCGTGGTGGTATGTCTTCTTTCTCCTTTTAATCAGATTCAAATAGAGTTTGCAGCCCTTACTAAGGATGTAACCAATGTTCAGCAACTGCCAACTTGTTAGGCTGCTGGAGTCTGGTGTGCCATTGATGTTGTTGGCAATGATCATCAATAGTAAGCACTGTTTGACCTATTTAAGTCAAGCCACATTTGCAGGGGATCTGGTAGATTCTGGATTTCCATAGTCTGGGATCATCCTTGACATTACCAAGCAGTGCCTGTGTCTTAATTGGTGAGCAGAAGACAGTCTTTGCTTGATGTTTTAGAAGAACTCGACCTATCTTACCAGATAAAGTGCCACTGAATGGAATAAATGCTATACCCCCATCGTGCCGGGTTTCCTGTTTCCTCCAGTTGTACAGTCAGTGTGGGATGCAGAGCACTCTGGATTTGCTTCCCTGTGTAGCTGTTTTTCTAGAAAACCAACCTCAAATGTTCAAGTTCCATGGTAACCTGTCTGTTCACCCATGAACACTTTCGTTATGTGATTGCTATTTACATATTGTTTCCTTTTGTCTAATAGCCATTGCCAAACACATAAAAGACCAAACACATAAAAGGCACATCATGGTTCCAAAAAAGTAAATCTACCAAAGCCACTATCTTAAGCATAGCAAAATATCTTATAGTTGATGGAAATACTACAAAAAGAATACATTGCTACTCACCATATAGCGGAGATCCTCAGTCACAGATAGGCACAACAAAAAGACTGTCAAACAAGGAATTTATAGGCCAAAATAAGCACATTTATGTTGACATATAACACAGCACAGTGGCTCATATAGAATGATGTAATTATCTATCTAAAATAATGATGTTCGTGGTGTTCGCAAACAGAGAAAATTACACAGATATATTCATAGATGAAACGAGATGGGAAGAGGTAAGTTCTATAAATTTTTTTGGAATTACATTTGATGATAATCTCCAGTGGAGGCAAATTATAGACAATGTCTGCTGTAAATTGCATATTATGCTAACAAATAACTTCTATCTACAATATCCATGGTCTTTTAGACCCATACTTACAGTACTGAATTAACGTTTGGAGAAATTCCAGCAGCAACATTAAAAAATAATTGTTATAGGCTAATTGCTGAAAAAGTCTCTTGGGACCATCTAGAATAAAAAACAAACTGAACATCAGAACTGTCTTTCATAATCTAAAAGTATTGACATTTCCATCTTTTTACAAATACTGAATAATATTTCATAACTCTGCGGCACTATATAAATTCATATAAGATGAGAAATAAAGGCCAGCTGAGAAGTATACCACACAGACCGAGAGCTGCTGGGAAAGGTCCTCAATAGTCAAGTGTACAACTGCTAAAGCATCTTCCTACAGGTCTAAAGGACAGTATGAGTCAACTGCTGAAGGATTATTAAATGGGAAAAAGAATTTTATAATGTAGAGGAGTATTTATGTAAAGAATAAGGAATGTCATTATTACATGCATTTATGTAAGGCAATAACTTGAATATATTGTATGTATCATCAGTATGTGTATTTCATAGTGAAAGAGTGTGTAAACAAATTGAAAACTTAAATATAGAGGGAAAAATGTATGCACCATTACTATCATTATTACCAGTTCCATGTTTTAAACTAAAATATGTAGGGTATTTTAGAATATTAGATTAAATTGGCTTGTCCTATGTTATAATTGCACACTCTGTACATTTAATCAATTAGGATCAAATAAAAATTAGTCAATTAATCAATTAAGTTCCAGTAATCATTACTACAATGAGAATATGTTCTTTCACACCATGTTACCCAAACTTTTTGTTGAGTTTATTAACTAATTAATTAATTCATAATATGAAATAAATTCTAATGAAGGATGTCAGTCATTCTAGTACAGTAATACTGATTTAGTTTCTGTGCCCATCATTTTCTTTTTTTCTGTTTTTTTAGAAATGTTATAGAAAACTACAGCTTCCTAGCTTTAACAATGTTGCTCTTGCTCTGAACTTACAGCTTGGTATGAAGACTATGTTTGATCCATGTAAAGCAGATCTCACGGGTATAAGTGACTCACAACCTGGCCTTGTTGTTAGCCGCATCTTGCACAAAGCTTTCATAGAAGTAAATGAGGAAGGCACTGAAGCTGCAGCAGCAACTGGTATGTGGATCTCTACATATACACTACTGGCCATTAAAATTGCTACACCATGAAGATGATGTGCTACAGACACAAAATTTAACCGACAGAAAGAAGATGCTGTGGTATGCAAATGATTAGCTTTTCAGAGCGTTCACAAAAGATTGTCGCCGGTGGCAACACCTACAATGTGCTGACATGAGGAAAGTTTCCAACCCTGTTTCTTATACACAAACAGCAATTGACCAGTGTTGCCTGGTGAAATGTTGTTGTGATGCCTCGTGTAAGGAGGAGAAATGCTTACCATCACGCTTCCAACTTTGATAAAAGTTTGATTGTAGCCTATAGTGATTGCGGTTTATAGTATTGTGAAATTGCTGCTTGTGTTGGTCGAGATCCAGTGACTGTTGGCAGAATATGGAATAGGTGGGTTCAGAAGGGTAACATGGAACGCCGTGCTGGATCCCAACGGCACCGTATCACTAGCAGTTGAGATGACAGGCATCTTATCCAAATGGCTGTAACGGATCATGCAGCCACGTCTCAATCCATGGGTCAACAGATGGGGACATTTGCAAGACAACAACCATCTGCACGAACAGTTCGACGATGTTTGCGGCAGTGTGGACTATCAGCTCGGAGACTGTGGTTGTGGTTATCCTTGATGCTCATCACAGACAGGAGCACCTGCTATGGTGTACTCAATGACAAACCTGGATGCACGAATGGCAATACGTCATTTTTTTGGTTGAATCCAGGTTCTGTTTACAACATCATGATGGTTGTATCCGTGTTTGGTGACATCGCAGTGAACGCACATTGGAAGCGTGTATTCATCATCGCCATACTGGCGTATCACCCGGCGTGATGGTATGGGGTGCCATTGATTACATGTCTCGGTCACCTCTTGTTCACATTGACGGCACTTTGAACAGTGGACATTACATTTCAGATGTGTTACAACCCGTGGCTCTACCCTTCATTAGATCCCTGCGAAACCCTACATTTCAGCAGGATAATGGACGACCAGATGTTGCAGGTGCTGTATGGGCCTTTCTGGATACAGAAAATGTTTGACTGCTGCCCTGGCCAGAACATTCTCCAGATCTCTCACCAATTGAAAATATCTGGTCAATTGTGGCCGAGCAACTGGCTCATCACAATACGCCAGTCACTACTCTTGATGAACTGTGGTATTGTGTTGAAGCTGCATGGGCAGCTGTACCTGTACACGCCATCCAAGCTGTGTTTGACTCAATGCCTAGGTGTATCAAGGCCGTTATTACGGCCAGAGGTGGTTGTTCTGAAAATGTAATCACATGTCAGTTCTAGTGTGATATATTTGTCCAATGAATACCTGTTTATCATCTGCATTTCTTCTTGGTGTAGCAATTTTAATGGCCAGTAGTGTACTTCTGTGTGTTGTGACCATTCGGTTGAGGAGAGTCAGTGACAGCATGCGGTATAAAGATGGTATCAAACAATGGATACTGCAGAATGAGATTTTCACTCTGCAGCATGTGTGCGCTGATATGAAACTTCCTGGCAGATTAAAACTGTGTGCCGGACTGAGACTCGAACTCGGGACCTTTGCCTTTCGCGGGCAAGTGCTCTACCAACTGAGCTACCCAAGCACAACTCACGCCCTGTCTTTACAGCTTTACTTTTGCCAGTACCTCGTCTCCTACCTTCCAAACTTTGCAGAAGTTCTCCTGCAAACTTTGCAGAACTAGCATTCCACATCACATCAAATGCTCCCTTCCCTACAGCCTAGGTATGCGTGGCAAATGTATCTGCTCCAGTGATGAATCCCTCAACAATTACACCAATAACCTGACCAGTGCTTTCCTCTCCCACAACTATCCTGCAGACCTCGTCCACAAACAGATCTCCCAAGCAATACATTCCTTCCCATCCAACAACAATGTTCCTACCCCCAGACCACACAGAAGCATTCCCCTTGTCACCCAATATTATCCTGGCCTTGAATACATCAACAAATTACTCCGCCAGGGATATGACATTCTCAAGTCAAGCCCTGAAGTGAGATCATCCCTTGACAATATTCTCCCCACATCACCCAGGATTGCCTTTCGTCACCCCCATAACCTCCATAACATCCTTGTCAAACCCTACAATATTCCCAGACCACCTTCTCTACCCAGCGGTTCCTACCCCTGTAACCGACCCTGCTGCGAAACCTGCCCCATGCATCCCCACACAACCACCTACTCCAGGCCCGCTACTGGTAAAACATACACAATTCAGGGCAGGGCCACATGTGAAACAACACATGTCATTTATCAGCTGACATGCCTGCACTGCACAGCCTTTTACATCGGTATGATGACAACTAAACTGGCTGAGCGCATGAACGGGCACAGACGAACTGACCGCCTAGGAGATGTCCAATACCCAGTAGCAGAGCATGCCATCCAGCATAATTCTAGGGACCTAGGAACCTGCTACAACGTACATGCCATTTGGCTTCTCCCACCCAACACCAGTCCCTCGGAACTGCGGAGATGGGAACTTGCTCTCCAACACATCCTTTCATCCCACCATCCCCCTGGACTGAACCTACGTTAACCAACCTCACTCCCATTTATTCTTCCGTCTTCTCCTTTTCCCCTCTCCTCTTTAGCCATTCACACATCTTTTCAACCTACATAGTTGTGTTTATCTTTATACTATATACCTCTTTACTTCTGTATGTATCCTCTTTGGTTTGAAGCTGGCACACTACTTAAAAGTAGAATATCTTTGGCTTCCCTCTGACAACCATGCCTCCATCCTTGCTACCCTCTCTGTTTACCTTTCCCTGTCGCTTCATAACCTGGGTTGTGAGTAACTGAATCCACTTTCCCTTCTTCCCTTTTTTCCCCTCTCTCCTCCCTGATGAATGAACAAAGTTCCGAAAGCTAGGAATGTAAATTCTATGTTCTGTTTTGTGAATCTATCAGCTGTACTGAGCTTAAATTTGTTTTTTCAGTTTTAACTAATTACCATTAGCATAAACCTGCATTTTCATAAAAGAGTAAGGTTGGCTCTAAGTTTTTAAGAATATAACACCAGATCTAATTTTGTGCTTAGTTTTAGGTATTTAATTAATTTCCTAATTTATTTTGACAATTCCTCATTAGTACTTTCATTATAGGATGAAATCAGTTATTTTTATGTAACTTAAATTCTATTATTGACGTATAAACAACAATAAATTCTGTTTTAATTATAAACATTTGGAGGAACAACTAATAGTATAACTAAAGGATCTATTTGACTCTATTCGGAAACATGTTAGCAAAGCCAGTCCTTAATTAATTCCAAAGTAATTAACAGTTTTGTAAAAAGTATTGTTTGCCTATTGATGTATGTTAATTTCATCATTTAAACAAATAATTCGGCCTAACTCTTGTGGTAGAAGAAACTGCTAAAAAGAACCAATTTTTCAATGTATTCAGTTAATTTAATGTGTTAAGTTTTAATTGTAATTTTTGTAAATTAAACTTTGAACAATTTGTAGTTTCAGCACCTACTATTGTAGGGCCCGATTTTTGGTCATGAGACAGTCAGTCCACGGTCGAGTTTCAGACAAGAAACCTGTATTGGTTAGAGCAACAACAATGTTTCAAATTAATTGTGGAATAAGTGTTAAGCAATTAGGCCATGTGTAAAAACAATGACCATGTCTGCTACATATGTACCTTTCTATTCTTCAAGAACTGTGAACTTTGTGATTAGGTTTTTACTGCTCGTAGATGTTCAATAGCAAACAATTGTAGCAGTATGTGGATGTTCACCTGCTAACTATTAATGAGGCTTATGTGAAGTTAGAACAATAGTGCACTGGCCGCATATAGCTGTGTATTATTGGGGGGTTGTGAAAAGTGAAAGTAAAAGACTGTGAAACGCAACTGTCCATCTGTCGGCTACATCATTTATAGTAGACAGTACTGCACATCCACCCCCTATTTTTTTAGACAGTGCGTTGACACCGAGGACAACTAACAAAGAAACAATGAAGTAGGTGAACTGCTACATGTGGTGCCCCAGGTGAGGAATATTTTACATAGCCACATTAAACTAGAACTCGCAAACTTTGAATAGTGAACCCGATAGCGGTTTACAGTGCAGTGGGGCTACAGCCAATCAGCGCATGAGTTTCATGGCCACAGTATAACAGCAACCAATCAGTGAATGGGTTCTATGGAAGCAGCCACTGAGTACAGAGCAGTCAGTCAGCACACAGGTGGAGACAGCTGACCGGAGATAAACAAGATGCCTCGCTGAGAGACTTACAACTTGCCGCAGCGGTACAGGTGATGATTCAGATGACAACCACAGCAGCAGAGCAGCAGAATAAGAGTAAATGAGAATAAAGTAATCTCATAGCAAAAGCTGTTTTGTATTAAATAACAAGACAGTGTGACTGAGGACAAAGCTGTAGAGGTTAAGGTGTTAAATGAACAGAAAGACCTAAGTGGGACTGGTTATGTACACAATAGTAGTTATAAATCAGACATGAATGTAACTTTGAATGATGGGAACGAAAGTCCTGTTGTAGATGGAATGATAAAAGCATCATATACATTGTGTGGTGATGTGAGCGAAATGGACAAAAACAGTACTGAAGTGTGTGAGATCGTTAAGGTTAAGGAGGAGGAATCTAGTAGCGGAAATCAGTGGGGCGAAAGTTTATGGCAAATGGAAAAGTGGAAGTGATGTTAAGGCAAATTATGAGTAGTCTGAGTAATTTGAGTACAAAAGAAGGCATTAGTAGGGTGGAAAATAACATCAGTAGTATGAAAGTAGATATTAGTAGTATAAAAACTGACGTTGATAGCCTGAAAAGATAAAGAAAGTAGAGCAGAATACTAATGAGAAATTAATATTAATGAGTAGTAAATGTGTAGAAGAGAGAAAGAAGTTTTGTGATGACTATAGTAGGAGGGTGGTGGCTTCTGAAAAACAGTGTAAAGATGAAGTCAAAGCTCCCAGGAAATTTTGTGCTGAAGACAAAGTTAAACTTGAGAACCAAGTTGATCACATTAAAAATGATTCAGAAACTGAGGTAAAAACCAAGTGTGCAGTAGTGGTAGACGAAAAACTGGAAAAAGTAATTGAAAATGTAGATTCAAAATTGTCTGAAATGGAGAAAAAGGTGGAAAAGGTACAAAATCTAAAGCACAGAGAAAATGAAAGTGGATCTGATTCTGACTGTGGGTGTAATGATGACAGCAATGATGAATCCAGTAGTGATGAGAATGGTGTATTTGAATTTCTTATTGATAATGATGGCAATGTGGTAAGTGAAAATGAAGTGTGGCACCCTGTAATAACTGAAAGTGTACAGGGTATACATATTAAGTATTTACTGAACTGTGGTAGTGATTTGAATGGCATGTCACAGGCATCTTTTGAATCTATTAAGAACACTGAGGGTGTAGTAGTGATTCATGTTTCTGGAATAAAAATTATTGGTGCTACTGGCAACCTATCAAAGAGCGTGAAACAAGAGGTACTATTAACTGTGGAATTGGCAGGACAGCTGTTGGAGTACAATTTGTTGGTGATTCAAAATCTCAGCATTGATGTAATATTTGGGACTAATTTCTTGTGCAAACAGCAAGTAGAGGGTTCAGCATTCTGTGTTGGACTCATTATGTGGCGACAATGCTTACCCCATCTGTCTGTCTCATTTTTCATCTTTCCTGGGGCAGCCAAACTCTTCTCCTATAGTTTATAAGTAAATCATAACCTATTGTGGCAGTATGTGGATGTTCATCTGCTAACTATTAATGAGGCTTATGGGAAGTTAGAACAATAGTGCACTGGTCATGTGTAACTGTATAGTATTAAGGGGTTGTGAAAAGTGAAAGTAAAAGACTGTGAAACGCAACTGTGCATCTGTTGGCTACATCATTTACAGCAGACAGTACTGCACGTTGACTCACTATTCTTGTAGCCAGTACATCGACACCGAGGACAACAAACAAAGAAGTAGGCAAACTGCTACAAACTGACTCATCATTGATGTCTTCATGGGTTGTGTGCCTATCTGATAGCCCCACAGTAAGCCATTAAATTCTGATAATAAAGTAACTGAAAATAAACATAACACCAAAGGAACATTAAATGGCTGCACTCATTGTGTGAACAGATCAGCATCGACATGGGAAGTGGGGAACCTTCCTGTGGCCTGCTTTATGGAAACCCCATGTGCTGTGGCAAAGGGGCACATTCCAGAGAATACTCCTGTCCTGAGATGCATACAGTTTATGACCAGATTCTTTTGCTGGGCAATGAATTGTCTGCTATAGCGCAAGATTGTCTGCTAGACCATATGGGTGGAGGGCACAAATGTGCAGTACTGCATTACCACACAGACACAGTTAACCCCCCACACACCAATGCGAGACAGAAAGGGCAGCAGACTGCCACAGGCAGTGCCACGGTGTTGGCGATCCCAGGTCAACTGACAACAGTGGAGATGTGATAATGTGGCGACCTCTGGCTGTCATGTTGTGAGCCAGGCATGGGGTAACACTGTGTCCACTGTGTCACATCACTTCCCCGGGGAGGGGGGGGGGGGGGGGGGGGAGGAGGCATGCACCATTGGTGGAGGGGCCTGGTGGAGAGTATTGTGAATTTCTGTTGCTCAGACAGATGAAGCACAGAGGGCACTGCACAGTGCACCCCACGCATGCTGTCTTCTGCCAGTGCCATAGGTACTAACTGCTGCAGCCTCCTGCTGGTAGACTGAGTCCCACATTGTGACAGAGGCATTTGCTGACATCATAGGTGTGGTAGCAGGTGCCTTGGTGTAGAACACATGGTGTGGGCATCTCACGACAATGTAGCAAAAAGAAGTCTGAATACAAAGCAGTTCGTTTACTGGAATGTTAACAGGCACAATTAATTGCAGAATACATTTTCAAGGTAAGTGTGGTACAAAAAATCTACACACAAAAACTCTCAATTGAGTCAGTCCAGTAACTTCCATTACTCATGAAGGCATTACAAATACACGTAATGGGTGCCCACTCTCCTTGTGTGGTGTAATCGGTTTACAAGCTATTTAAGACAACAGGAAAAACATCATTAATGTTCAGTGGTGGAGGCATGGTGGCAGGTTTCATGGGTGGCCGGAGCAGGCAGTCATGTAAATGGCAGGGCACCCTATCATGTT
The DNA here is from genome assembly GCF_023864345.2 of Schistocerca serialis cubense. NCBI lineage: Eukaryota > Metazoa > Arthropoda > Insecta > Orthoptera > Acrididae > Schistocerca > Schistocerca serialis. The sequence goes on along the minus strand of NC_064639.1, from coordinate 1,045,209,661 downwards.
GGGCCCCAAGTGGTTCCCATCATGTCAGTGATGTCGGCCAGTGTAACATTTTTTGTCACTTGGTGTCACCCCAATTTCTGTTATTGTTGGTGTGCAAGGGCTGGGGCATTTGAGCATTTACTCCAGCTTCAGTCACTCGATGTATGCTGTGGCTGCAGCATTGCAGAGACAAACAAGAAAGGTCTTCTTCCCATGCTTAAGCATGAGGTTTGGCCTTAGTACTGTGGGCAGAGAAAAGATTGACTGGCATCCACCCAGAGCTAGACATGCATGCACATGTGGAGCTCTCAGTGCATGAAGTACTTGTATTCACCATGGCATTATGGGGGCCCTAGGGGCAGGCATGCCATACAGTCATGCAGATGGTTTGGATGCAGGTGGTAGGCTGCAGGGGTTGCGGCTCAATGAAGTCACCTGGAACAGTGAGCGGCTGTCCACACACAAGTATGGTGGCAGATGCACCCAAATGAGTTTTGTGGACCGTCCACAAGCCTAGGAGAACTAGTGGCTAGGCAGCAGACTAAGCTACAGATGGACGTGTAAGGGCAGCTTTTAGGTTCCTGTGGAATCTCTCCAGCATTCTGTTAGTGTCAGGGCAGTAATTAGTCATGAAGTGGACATGTGTACAGCAAGTTTCAGTGATTGCTTTAAACAGGCATGATGTGTTCTGGCGTAATGACAACCGCAAGCATGATGATCAAGAACAGAAGAGCAGAGACAGCTGTGAGATGACATCAGCCATTAGTATGCTCTCTAGGATGACACCAAGACAGGAGCGTCCTCTATGCAAAGAGAATAGAACCACCTTGCCGCCTATCTGCAGGCAGATTGGAAGACCAGGCATCATACAAATGCTACAGCAGTGACTTATGAACTGTACTGTTTTGCTTACAGTGAAATTGTACATACCGAAGGACATTGATTATTTGCATGTTGTCAGTTGCTAGCGACACATGTTTGTGAATACATAAAGTTAAGTATCATCAATATAATTTACTGCAATAAACTCCATTAATACAATTTGCTTGAATTGTTGTCTAGTGATCCAAGAAGACAGCTTCCTAGGCACCCTATATTAGATGAGTCAGCAGGATACAAAAAAAAGATGTGTCTTGTTGTCCACAGTCCATTGTCAAATGACAGGGTTCTCAAAATGCAAACGAGGCCCAGGTTTCATTGAAAGTCTTGGTCACTCTATGTCTGCCAGCAGCACAGCTTCTCAACCCTGTACTGGTGGCCATTTGATAATGGAAAGGAACCTCCAGTGTCAGTACAGATATGGGATAAATGATGATCCACTGGGGGGAAAAAATTGTAGGGGCATCCACATGACAGACTACCTTGGAGCGTTGGCACAGGGGGCAGGTGTGCACCTAGTTGGTGCAGTCCTGCTGGATATTGGGCCAGACAAAATGCTCCTGCATGAGGGGCTGCCTTGTGGAAATCAGAGGGAAAAGTAGCAGTAGATGTGCTCCAGTGAGTCACCCGAGTGGATGGAACCTACATAAACGTCACACCAGATGGGTAAGTCTGTACCAGGAGAGATTTGCAATTTGAGGTTGAGGCCAGTGTTTGAATCATTGCATAGTCTTAGCAGCTTGGGAGTGGCTGCATGGGCAGTGGCCAGGACAGTGAAGTCTAGGAGGACAATGAGGGTACAGGAACCACTGAGGTAGTTGGTGGTGATATTCCCAAAGCCAGCCATTTGCGTTATGTCAGTTGTGAAATGTGCTACATGTATGTATTCCTGCTGACAGAACTGCTTAGGGGAAATTTGTGTATCTTCCTTTTGACAAAACCCTGTTATATGGAGGTAACGGTTGGTGAAGTCCATGGAGGGGCCATCCATTCACCGAGTGGTGGAAGTACTTCACCATCTTGTATACAGCAAGCAGCTCATGGTCATACACAGCTCAACTCTGCTACAGCACAGAGAGCTTCATGGAAAAATTAGCCAGTGGCTGCAAAGAGCCTTCAACATGTTGTTGAAGGATGAGACCTGGGGCAAACTGGCTGGCATCGGTAATGATTGTGAGTGGGGAAGTCAAATGGGGGTGGGTTAGGAGGGCAGCAAGTGAGATGTCACATTTCATTTGTTACAAACTCACCTCATTTTTGTGATTCAGGTAAAGGGCTGCTACCTTTAGTGCAATTGCCCTTGTGTGTAGCAGACAGTGGTGCTTGCACGCTTACAGCACTCTTCAGGTAATGCATGAAAAAATTTCCATCCTGAGGAAAAGTTGTGGGGTATGGGAATTTGACAATGGTCAGGACCTCACATCCAGTGGAGGGGAACCCATCTATGATATTCTCAGTCCAAGGAAGTTGAACTCTGGAACACCCAAGACATACTTCTCCAGCTTGATAATAACTCCCAAAAAGACCAAATGCTGAAGATAGTTGCACAAGAGGGGCACTGGACAGTGGTCAGGGAGCGCCCTGGCATTGAGCACTGGGGCAGCAAGTGCTATCTTTTCTTGGGACAAGGTGTAGGACAGAGGCTCATGAGCTCTTTGATGGGCAGAGCACAACAGCAGTGATCATTGCCTTGATTTTGGTGTGCATGCCTTGTTTTTTAACCAGAGGAGGTGACAGATAACTGGGTTCCTGGTGTCATTATGGTCATTGTTGGTTGTACCTCCGAGGGTGTGGTGGAAGGGTGGATGAGCAGAAGAAATTCATTGAGGAGGTAGCAGAGGGATGGAAATATGACAGTGGCTTGACGGTAATATGCGTAGCAGTGCAGGACCCGCAAGAAATGGACTGGTGGGACTCACCATTGACAATAAAACAATTTGCCAGGTCAAAGAGGGGGGCCATAGTGCGCAATGAAGTCAGAGCCAAGCACGGGATCCATAATGCCAGCGATGGTAAAGGTCCATGCAAAATCTTTCTGAAGGCCAAGATAGATGATCTGGGTTTGAAAGCAGTAGGTAGTGTTGAGGAGGAGGAGGAGGGGGGAGGGGTGAATGGGCTCAGAGGAGGGTAAAATTTTGAGGAATAAATGAACAGATCAACAGATCATAGCTGGTGCCAAGCAGATGGGCTGTTGGGAAGTAGGGATTCTGAAGACTGTGCATGAACAGGCACTGAGAAATGGCACAATGCCTGTGTGTGTCTACTTCCCATTTTCACTGGTGTTCGGGAACCATGCACGCAGTGCCTGATAGTTTGTCTGTCACTGCCAAAAAGCTGATTATGCCAGCAAAGGTCACCTGTACACTGAACGTCCTGGTTGCTGCCACCAGTAGCTGCTGGTCAGGAGGTATGCACCTGCTCAGGAGTATGCACCAGTCATTATAGGCATCAAAAGGTAGGGATGGTTATGGCAAAGGGACAGGGGTTGCACATCTCCATGGTCGGGATGAGCTTGTTCATATTACCAATCATTTGGATTATGAGTTGCGCTGTGTCTGTGGAGAGTTCTTGGGATGTGGCAGACATGGGTGCTAATGGGGGCTGTTTGTGTGGGAGGCTGTGAAGGGACATCATGATGCTATGTGACGGCGGTGATGGTGTGGAGGTTTATGTGCTTGAATACACTATCCTCAATAATGATTGCTGCATCAGTGTCCCTATAGTCATGCTTGGCTAATGCCATGTGAACTACAGCTGGCAGATGAGTGAGCCAGTTTGTATCAGCATTTTGGAAATGATTGTAGGCTGAGCATATACATGGAAATGCAGGAGTAGTGAGGGCCACATTTCAGTGCAATCCTCTGCTGAAAATAGTGCTCACATCTACATCTATTTCTACATAAATACTTTGCAAGCCACTGTAATTTGTGTGGGGGAGTGTATCTTGTACCACTACTACTCATTTATTCATTTGTTCCACTTGCAAAAAGTGTGAGAGACAAGTGACTGTCTACATACATCTGTAAGAGCCATAATCTGTTGTATGGTATCTTCATGATCCTTATGCAAAACATATGTTGGCAGCAGTAGAATTGTTCTGCAGTTAGCTTCAAATGTCGGTTCTCTAAATTTTCTTAATAGTGTTTCTTGAGAAGAATGCTGCCTTCCTTCCAGGGATTCCCATTCCAATTTATAGAATTGTTCTACAGTCAGCTTCAAATGTCACTTCTCTAAATTTTCTTAATAGTGTTCCTTGAAAAGAAGGTTGCCTTCCTACCAGGGGTTCCCATTTGAGTTCACGAAGCATCCCATAACACTTACGTTTTATTTGAACCTACTGCTAACAAATCTAGCCACTTGTATTTGAATTTCTTCAATACCTTCCTTTAATCCAACTTGGTACAGATACCAAACCCTCAATCAGTACTAATGTATAGGTCACACTACTGACCTATATGTGGTCATATGTACAGATAAATCACACTTTCCCAAAATTCTCCCAATAGATTGAAGTCGTCCATTTGTCTTCCATACAACAATCCTCAAAAGCCCATTCCATTTCGTATCACTTTTCAGTGTTACACCTAGATATTTAAATGATGTAATTGTGTCAAGCAGGACACTACTAATGCTGTATATTAACATTACAGGCTTGTTTTTCCTGATCTTCTGTGTTAACTTACATTTTTTTTTATCTTTTGAGCTAGCTACTGCTCACAAATCAATTAGATATTTTGTCTGTCATCTTGTATCCTTATACAGTTACTCAACTTTGATACCTTCCCATACACCACAGTATTGTCAGCAAACAACCACAGATTGCTGCCCACCCTGTCTACCAGATCATTTATGTATACAGAAAATAACAGCAGTTCTGTCAAATGTCTGTGGGTTGCTCCAGACAATACTCTTGTCTCTGACGAACACTCGCTATCAAGGACAATATTTTGCATTCTATTGCTAATAAGTCTTAGGTGACTCATATTCTATATGCTCATACTTTCATTAACAGTCTGCAAGGGAGCATTATGTCAAAAGCTTTCCAGAAATCTAGAAATGTGGAATCTGCCTGTTGTCCTTCATCCATGGTTTGCAGTATATCATGTGAGAAAATGGTGAGCTGAGTTTCGCCTGAGTGATGCTTTCTAAACCACACTAGTTTGTGGGCATAGGCTTCTCAGCATCAAGAAAATTTATTAAATTCGAACTGACAATATGTTTAAGGATTGTCTTGCAAACTGATTTTAGGGATATTGGTCTGTAATGTTGCAGCTCCACTCTTTTACCTTCTTATATACAGGAGTCACCTGAGCTTTTTCCAGTCATTTGGGGCTCCACGTTTGGTGAGAGATTCATGATAAATGCAAGCTAAGTAAGGGACAAATGCCATAGAATACTCTTTGTAAAACTGAATTGAGTTTCCATCCAGATCTGTTGACTTATTTGTTTTCAACTCTTTCAGTTGTTTCTCTACACCAGGGATGCTTATTACTATGTCATCCATAAGGGTGTCTGTTCAGTGGCCAAATGACAGTATGTTTGCATGAGTCTCCTGCATGATGAATTTCTTCAACTCTGAATTTAAAACTTCTGTGTTCGTTTTGCTATCTTCAGCTGCCACACCAGACTAGTCAATGATGGACTAGATAGAAGCCCTAGACCCACTCAAAAGGTTTACTAAGGGCTAGAATTTACTTGGGTTATTGAACAGATCTTTTGATAAGGTATGAAAATGGTAGTACACACTTGTTGTGCATTTCTGAGCTGGCCAGTCATGCTATCAACCCATATTTTTGGGCACCAAACCTGCCAGACTGTGGTGGGCTTGTTATAATGTCACACATCTCAGCGGCAGTGAAAGGCTTGTGTTGTGCAATTGTTAGTGCAAATTTCATGTAGTGACTGGTGATTGAGCAACCAGTGAATATTGATTCTGCATAAGGAAACCACAACCAAGAGTAGCAGTTGTGAAGAGGTGGCATGTGGATGGCAGCATGGGCTGGCTGGGGGTTGGGAGGAGCAGGATGTTCCAGGATGATGTGAGGTGCGCACAGTGACTGAGGAAGGCATGAAACCTGACCATATGCACTTGTTGATTGTGTGTGTGAGGAGTGTTTGGTACTATCATGGGCCAAACCCAAAGGTAGTGGTAAGTTAGGACCAGGCTCATCCTGTGACATGACACTTTGCTCACTGCGTTAGCACTGGAACAGTGGAGTAGTGTGCTGCACTACGCACATGGCTCTGTACGGTGAGCGATAGTGAGATTGTGGGGTACATGACGTCAACAGTCACTCAGTGTGGCTGGTCACTAGTAATGGTATGGAGCTTGACCTATGGAGGAAGGGGGAGGGGGGGGAGGGAGTTGTTTGATTAGGGTCACCAATGTGGAATCGCATTTCTCATTAAGCATGAGAAGCGGATACCGTGGGTTTGCCAGGCAAGGAAGGTAAATGGATGTAAAAAAGCATGGGAACAATGCAGTAAGAAGACATCTGAATACAAAGCAGTTCCTTTATTCAAACATTAACAGACACGATTAATTGTGAAACCCATTTACAATGTAAGTTGCCACAAAAATGTCTATGAAAGAAATTCTCAATTCAGTCAGTCCAGTAATCCCCACAACTCATGAAGGCATTACACATGCACATTAGGGATGTCCATTGTCTGTGTTTGGAGGAATCAGTTCACACAGTTATTTAAGAGAGCATGAGAAATAGAGCTAATCTAACACAGTGATCAAGGAAATACGCAGATACAAATAAATGAAATTGGAGATATTGTGAGCATATCTAATCTAATACAGTTGTCAAAGCAAAATAGAAAATACAAAAAGGAATTTGGGGTACTGTGGGTGGAATTAATCTAACACAGTGATAAAATCACAAAATACAATACAAAAATAAATGAACTTGAAGACCATAGCTGAAGCTAAGCTAACACAGTGAGATTTTAGTCCCTAACAGCCAAAGGGCTGGCGCTGCAGTGATTTGCGTATAGTTTACAAAAGAATGTCTGATCATGCTGCACTCATTGTACTTAAATAGGCTTCATGAAGTGGATACTCCATGTTCAGGACATGAGACCACTAGGTGGATGCTGAATAATGCTACTGTGAAATATGGTATCAGTCTCACTTACTAGTCCTCCATAGGAGCCTGTAATGCTGTTCACTTTATAGATACATGAAACTGACTCACCACTGATGTCTTCACGGGTTATGCACCTCTCTGGAAGCACTATGGAAAGCCATTATGTTCTGATAATGAAATAACTTGAACATAAACGTAACACCAAAGGAATGTTAAATCGCTGCACTTATCATGTGGAAAGCTCAGTGTTGGTGCAGGAAGTGCCAGGAGTTGGGAATGCTTCCTGTAGCATGCTTTAGGGAAACTGAACATGTTGCAGCAAAAAGGCACATAGCAGATAAATCTCTTATCCTTGGAAGTACACAATTCTTGCCGGGTGACACGTCACAGCACGAGATTGTGTGCTAGAGCGGGTGTGTAGTTGGTACAAATGCATAGTAATGCATCACCACAAGAACACAAATCTGAATGTCAATCATAAATTTTCAAATAATTACTTAATCTTATTTAGATCTACAATGCCCATTTTTAGTACTGCCACAGCCATCTCGAGGTATGAATTGTTCCTACATGTTGCTGAATTTTTTTAAAATTGTTTCATTTCGTTTATTAACATTAGTAATAAAAGCTTCATAACTTTATATTCACCTTTTAATTCACAAAAAAGTTACAATTAACAATGCAGCACATTCAGTACAAAGAAGAAGTGGCATCTGTCTTTAACACCTCATCAGCAACAACTGCTACTTTCCTAACTTCCAAGAAGTTAGAATAAAAGTGACCAGTGACACTCTACTTGCCATACAAAGCTATTTATGCATTGACCTTTACATTCAAAGATGAAAGTTATAAGTTATTAATATTTTATAAAATTTACACTGCACATGATTTTCAAATTATAATTCAAAAATTACATAAATAATAATAACAATAATAATAATAGTAATTTTGGTAACTTGAAAGGGTTTCCATAAAATTAAAGGACAATAAATTCAATACAACTTTTAGTGGTTTGAGTCTAATGTGCCCTATGAAAAATGTAATAATACGTATTTACTAAATTTAAATTTGTAGCATAGGACATCAGTAATTTTGTAACTAAGCAGCACTTGTATCATCTAAACATGCTTGATATATGAGTCATTATGACTATGTACTGCGTCAAAAAATCCCTTTTTAAGGGGGGGGGGGGGGGGGGGGGGGGGGGGGGGAATGAGTTTCACTCTGAATTTTTATCTTCAAAACTATATGATGTACTTAGCATTTTTCTCATTGCATTAAATCCATAGTAAATCTATTATGAACTTTCAGCATATTTCCTAATAGAAGCACATAGTTTTGACTTACACAGTTCGGAATAAAGTTCCCTAACTTGACCATTTTCACCTTCTAAACCATTGTCAACTGAGTCAACATCAAAAACACCATCATTGTTATCTTGTCATACAAGGTACCATCTTTAATGATATTACCCCTGATATCAGCACTACCCCTAAATCTCACAAAGACCCTGTAAACATGTAGCACACTTCAACACATAGTTCTTAACATGTCATATTAATATTGAGAAGTACTCTGAACACCCAAACTTTGGTGTATCCAGTGCATGTTCACAGTTTCTCAAAATTTCTCTTACAATATGTGATCCAAATCGCCATGCTCCTTCAAACAATGGCAATTCCAGGTTGGACTATCAACAGTATCATGAAAAAGATAGATTGGTGCATACCTTAAAGATGCCACATTGAGATGCAGACAGGCACAACAAGAAGACAATTATGCTTTGGGACTTTCAGCCAACACCTTCTTCGGAGAGGGAACACACACACACACATCCACACAAGCAAACATACCTCAATCACACATGCCTGCTATCTCTAGCTGTTCCAGCCATTATGCAGCTGCCTTGAACAAAAGCAACAGTCCGCATAGGGGCAGCATACATCACCCCCGTCTATCTAGTACTGTTTCTATTTTGGGCTCAGTTATTGTCAAGTTTCCTAAGCTTTTACTGCCACATGTGACAATAAAATGCAATAGAGCACTGCATAATATAAAATTTGTACTTAACTTCACATATCCATATCCTGCCATCATCAGTGCCGCCAAAAGGATATATGTCCTTCTTTTATATACTCGTACCTCTTTCAGTTCCAACAATATTTATATTTTTGCTCTTGCAACATTTTATCACATTAACACATAAAGTATTAACATCCTGGCTGGTCCCCACACAATGTAATCCCTGTTCACCTTCCATGACATCATAAAATTACAATGTTTGTTGAAAACCTCAGTTCAACAGTGAATTGGTTATCTGGCAGGATACATGTCCTTTGTTCATGTACTCATACATCTTTCAATTCCAATAATATTATATTCTTGCTCTTGTGACATTTTATTGTATTAATACACATAGTATTAACATCCTGACTGATGCCCACATATTTTAATCACTATTCACCTTTCAGGGCAACCGAAAATCACAGTCTTTTAGTGTCTGAAACCTCAATTTACCTGTGAATTGGGTTGGCTCACTGTCCTTCAATGCTTAAAGAGCTGAAGATGAAAGGTGATGGCTTAGAATGTAAATCTGATTGTCAATCAGAAAGTTGTAAATAATTATTTAAACTTATCTCGATTTACAGTGGCTTCTGTACTTTATTATTATTATTATTGGCACTGTCATCTTGAGGTATGAACTTTTACTAGATGGTGCAGAAGGTTTTTGTATTCATTTCATGTTACGTATTAACATTACTAATAAAAAGTGGAAAAGTTTGTGTTCACTTTTTAATTCATGCAAGCAGACAAGGCACATTTAACAACACTATTTATGCAGTACAAAAAAGAATGAGTATCCATTTTCACACTTCCGTCAGTGACAACTACCACCTTCTGAACCACGAACAGATAGACTAAAAGTGACCAGCGTTGTTCAGCTTGCAACACAATAATATTTAAATTTATGTATTGATCTGTACATTCAAAGGTAAAAGTTATATGTTGTTAATATTTTATAAAAATTACATTGCAGATGCTTCTCAAATTAAAATAAAAAATTATGTAAATAATAATAATGGTAATTTTTACAACTTAAGAAGTCATCCTTAAAATTAGAAGAGAACATACTCAACACAGCATTTTGAGGTTTGATTCTTATTTTGAAATAATTTACAAGTTTTTATTTTTGTACATAAGTAAAACAATACTCTACAACTCATTTAATCATAAATAACAAGTGCACATTTTTATGATCTCTGAAGGAAGTCCATGTATTGAGTAGTACATTTACTTGAGTGTATTGAGAAGGACAATATTAAGGGAAAATGAGCCTTTGATGAGTTCCATTACAAGCATAGTGCCATAAGTGAAGAATTGTGTTCCTCTACCACTACAGATAATGCAGGGGAGGAAGCTACTATTGTCAGGAGGACCTGACCTACCCAAGGAAAAAGTCAGTTACCATTAAACTTTCTGTGACAATATTTGGATACTTATAAATCTAGAGTGAGGAAAAGACAGACCTAGAGGCCCATGGTAAACATGATATAACACTGTGGATCATCCACTAGTTGGCCAGCACTCCTGTAGGGTTTTGCCTGCTGAAAAATGGCTACTCCAAGAAGAAGCAGAGAAGATGCTGCAAGATGACATCATTGAGCTCCAGAGAGACCTTGTTCTTCTCCTGTGTCCTTATCAAGTGTTTCTGTGCTGACTACCAACACCTGAACAAAGTCACAAAAAAATTGCCATACATTGATGATACCCTAGACTGCCTGAAAGGAGAAAAGTATCGCTCAGCTATGGATATGTAGATGAGCTTCTGGCAAATAGAGGCTGACAGGGCTGATAGGGAAAAGATTGCCTTTATAACACCTTATTGCCTATGTGAGTTAAAAGTTATGTTGTTTGCAGCATGTAATGTCCCAGCCACCTTTGAAAGTATGGTGGAACACCTGCTTTGACACCTGAAATGAATGATGTGATTTGCTATCTGGATGGCATTGTCACTTTTTCTAAGGGCTTTGATGAAAATCTAAGCTTGGTTCAAAATAGTGATGAAGCATTTTTAGACAGCAGGCCTCTGCCTGAATTTGAAAAAGAGCCTCTTTACTGCTAAAGGGAGAAAATTAATGGGCACCTAATGAATGGCAATGGAGTCTGTTCTGATCTCAAGAAAATAAGAGCACTCACAGATTTTCTGACATCTTGACACACTCATGATGTGAGAAGATTTCTTGGAAAGTGCACTCACTACCAGAAATTCATAAAAGATTTTTGTACCATGGAATGCTCCTTACAGAAACTACTGCAAGGAGATCCCAAATATTCCTGGAATGATGTGCAAGAAAAATCTTTCCCAGTCCCTAAGGAGGCAATAACATTTTCTCCAATTATAGCACTGCATGGAAAAGTGCCAAGATAGCATTTCTTACTGATACTAGCAATTATGGGGCACAGTTATAGTACAAATTCAGGAAGTTGCTGAAAAGGTGATGACATATGCTTCCACAGTACTGTCCAAGTCTGTGATGTACTACTCTACAATAGAGAATGAGTGCTTTGCAGTTATTTGGTCTATCAAAAATCCTAACCAAATTTATTTGACAAATCATTCACTGATGTGACAGACCACATTTGTCTGTGCTGGCCAACTAGCCTGAAGGACCCATTGGGATTACTGGCAAAATGGGCACTGTGGCTTCAAGAGTACACTGTCAAAGTTGTATACAAAATTGAATGAAAAAAACAAGGATCTTTCAAGAAGTAGTTTGGTGCAACAAAGCAGTGTGGATGAGATCTGTCACTGATGCACTAAATGACTTTGCTGCTGAACAGAGGGACATCCAGCACTGTGCCTTGAAAAACTGACCAAACTGGAATTGTATATGAGGAACTACCATCCAATTGGATAGAAATGTTTACTTGCAATCCCAGCTTATTTAGCGTCAGTTATTCTGGAGTATTTCACAATGCCCCTATATATAGTCACCTGAGATTCATGAAGAGTCCAGGTAGAAACAACTATGTATCAGTGGCTAGGTCTCCACCAATCTGTTAGGCACTGTGAGCCACAGTAAGGAATGCCAATGATGGAAGAACATGATACATTTGCCCTTGGGGCATTTCGTACCGAATCTGCATGCAGAAGTGCCATTCCACCAAATTGGAATCAACCTCTTGGGGAGGATTGCAAAGCTGACAAAGGAGAATTGAGATGATAGTTCTCGCTGACTACCTCTCCCACTACACTATCACCAAAGCTGTGATGACTGCTGAATCTCAGGAAAAAGGAAAGTTCATAGTAAAAGACATCATTTTAAGGAATGAAGCACCCTGTGTGATAATCTCTGATCATGGAAAGATTGTCCAGTCAAGCCTAGTATCTGATGTAATTTCATGCTGCGACATCATCCACAAAAAGACAGTTGCCTGCCATCCACAGTCAAATGGCCTCACAAAATTTGTTAATAAAACATTGGCAGACATGCTTTCATTATATGTTGACATCAAATAGAGAGGCTGGGATACTATACTGCTCGTTGTAACAGTCACATACAACACAGCAAAGCAAGGCACTACAGGCTGTTAGTTAATATGAGGATAGTTATTACTCAAGCAGGATGCTTGGACTCACATATCTGTAATAAAAGTTCATTGATATTCAGAAACAGAAGACTTTTTTCATTCAATGGAAGTCAGAAAAATAAGGAAAACTAAATCACTATTAATGTGAATTTTACAATTTAAAGCTTGGAAAGTGAAGCTGTAACAAACAGATAAATAAAAAATATAAAGTGAAAACGAAGCTCAATGAATATTACACTTTTGCTTGTTTTGATAATTTGGAAAAGATTAGTGAGATACTGGAAAGCAAACAGCCATCATTTTAGTTTTGATTCTGATGCTCACAAGGAGTGGTCTCCAGTGGTGGGGTTGACTTTGTGAAACCATCTAAAAAACATCCGAATTTAGTGTGATGCTCAGTAACACTAAATAATTCATATTTTGCAGAGTGGTTGTCTGGCGTAAATGATAGGGTAGACTTTCATGTATAGAAGGTGGTGAGTTCAAATCTGATGAGGTGTTTTAAATTTCTTTCTATTTTTAAATTTTAATCAAAATGACTTTGATCATTATTTTTATTTCTATTCCTTTGTCATATCATTTTACTTGTCATATGACCTTCTTCATTTGCTCTCCTTTTTCTTCCTGTCCTTTTTCCCCTTCAAATCTTTGTTCATGTGATTTTTAATTAATTTTATGTATTAACTTCAATTTAATGTTTTTCATTTTATCATGCTATTTTTTCATCCATTTGTTCATTACATCCGTTCCTCATTTTTCCTGAATTTCATTTTACTTATGATCCCTCCTTTTGTTTAAATCTTCATCTGCATCATTTTTTCAGGAGTGGAACAGGAATTTAGGATATGTTTTAAACATTTGTATGACAATTACCATCACAAAGAATGCACATCTTGCAACGAAAAATGTTTTTTTGACACCTTTGCATTTCCAATACAAATAGATTATTCCGTCTTTGTTTTTTATATGATAAATCAGAATTTCAAATATTTAAATACTGTAATAGGTAAGTATAATTAAATTCTGAGTGAAAAAAGTGAGAACAAATGAAAAAGTTCATATGATAATTAAAATGATATTACAAAGGAATAGACATAAAAAATTATATAGAATTTAAAAAAAAAAAAAAAAAAAAAAAAAACCGTTAAAACACCTGATGAAACTCAACCCAGAAACTTCAGAACCTGAAGTTCCGACCTCAGGACACCATGTATAATTCCATTTATCATTTATTTATTTGTTTTTATTTTATTTATTTATTTTGGTCAATTACACACAAATGAGGGCCTACTAGGGTGAATGGCTGCAGGGAGCAATTTTTGGAATCTTGATCTTCATAACTGAATAAAAGCTTTCAAAAAGTTGACTCATCCATTAAGGACCTCATTTGTCAGAATTGCTTTTCAACTTACAAGAAGTGATTCCAACAGTGGCTGAGAGACTGTAGAGAAGAAACATACTATAAATTTGTAGTACTAATAGTATTGATTATTAATAAACTCAATTTTCCAGTAGTTTTAAGTTATATTTTGTAAGAAATTGTGCTTTGTGTCTTGACTCCTACTTCTTTTTCAGCATTCATGACTTGATCCCCCCTCCTCCTTACCGCCCATATGAGAATTCCTGGGTGCGACATTGGGTAGGAATATGGTGATTTCAACTCTCCTCCTGCCAAATATAACTTCAATGTCTTATATACCACACTATATTTCTTGGCTTCTAATATTTACTTTGTATTGTTTAGTGATAAAAGATAAATCTTATCTGAAGTTCTTTTCAAAATTTTGATGATTTAAACAGAGTGATATCAGAAATGTATGAGAAACCATCCTTTTTAGGTGCTGACATGGTTGCAACGTCTCTGCGAACAACTATACCTCGCCCTGTTGTGTTCAAAGCTGATCATCCATTCCTGTTTCTGCTCATAAGTATTGTTAACAAAGCTATCCTTTTTATTGGAAGAGTTCAGGATGTAGAATCAAGGTAAGGTATTTTCTGCTGTTTCCTTTGCTTTAACATAATATTCACATTTATATTTTCTTGCTCACATTAAGATACACTATTTTCCATATAGTTGTGCATGCAAGAATAGAGTACCATTTTTTTAATAGAAGAGCACTGTACAGTAGATAGTCATGCAGGAAACGATGACAGGGGCCACTTATTCACAGAATCACACATAGAAGTGCTTTTGACCTAGTACACTGATTCCTAGTATCAGACTGACTCCTGATTGAAAAATGACTGCCCCTATTTATGGTCTTTATTCAGCCAGGATTTGTCATCATGCTGAAATTCAATCTCTTTTCCAGTACAGCACAAATTGTATCTTTCTTATTACTGGTATCTAGTATTAATTATAAGTGCTCCACTATAGTCAAGTCAGCATAAGAAGATCCCTGACAACTAGCAGCACTGCTAAGGGCATATGACTGTAGATGGAAATAATAGCCGTCTGTAGAGCTGTGACAACACTGAGGCATTGCTGAGAGATGTTTACAAAGTCATTTCATGTGACTGGTTGAGACAGGTGTAGGTGTGCGGAGTTGCTGTAGCCAGCCCACTGCAACACTCAGGAAATGTCTTACACCCACTTGATTATAGGTGCATGATAAAACAATAATTCATTTGACAACATATAAAATAAACTTTCCATAATGATCAGCAGCAAAATATTAATTACAGACCTTCCCTGGCACAAATGTGGTTTTCCCTGTGAATAAACAATACGCAAGTTTTGGCTAAGGTAGATCCAGATAAAAAATCTATGCTGCTCTGTTACCAGCTTTTATGTGATGATCGTTTTTCTTTTTGGCTAAAACACAGTTTGTAAAGTGTTCACTAATTGTTGAACTCATTAAATGAATGTAACTTAATCTTAATTAATCTATTTGCACTGGAAGTAACTTGTATGTTTACAGTTGCATAATCTGAGAGTCTACCATATGCATCTGTGAGCAATACTGTTTTTTCTTTTCTTTTTTTTTTTTTTTGTTTTTTTCCAGGTGAATTTTGTTATTTAATTTCAGGAATGTTTAAAGAAAGTCATGAATTAGATTAGATTAATACTTGTTGCATATATCATGAAAACAGCACTTCACAATGAAGTGGAAACTATCAGTTTAATAAAAAGATTACTAATTTATATCTCAAAATTCATCTACTGAGCAGAAGGAGTTGTCATTCAGAAATTCTTTTAATTTGTTTTTCAGTGCTGGTTGGCTGTCTGTCTGACTTTTGATGCTATTTGATAAGTGATGAAAGATTTTAGTGGCAGCATAATTCAGCCCTTTCTGTGCCAATGTTAGATTTAACCCAAAATAGTTAAGATTAGCCTTTCTCCAAGTGTATTGCAGCTATGCACATTGATATTGCTTTTGAATTGAGATGGGTTATTAATAACAAATTTAATAAGTGAATATATGCATTGTGAAGTTACTGTGAATATCCCTAGTTCCTTGCCTGCAAAATGACCGTGGCAGGCCTCCAGCTATTATTCTGATTACGTGCCATGAATACTTGTTTCCTTAATGATGAATTAACTGAAAACAGTGAATTAAAATAGGCATAGTAAGCTAATATATTTATAAGGTTATTGCCAAAATTTGCAGTAATGCTAATAGCATACATAGTTGGACTCAGACATTTCAGCAGATCACCAATGTGTTTCTCCAATTCAGTCTCTCATTGGTGTAACAGCCAAAAATTTGGAATGTTGTGCCTTAGCTACAGAGTCCATGCTTATTAATGGTGTTGTGCCATTTCTTGTGCAGAAGTGCATATACAGTTTTATCCAAATTGAATGACAATCCATGTGCAGAGACTCACTTAATAATTTTCTGAAAGACATTATTCACAATTTCCCCAGCTAATTCTTGTTTGTTGAGTGTGATTAATATACTTGTATCATCAGCAAATAGAACTAGCTTTGCATCTTCATGAATATAGAGCAGTAAATCATTAACGTATATTAATGACATTCAGTTATTCAGAGCATCTAATAAATTGCAGCATATGATTCTACTTGTCAGGTTTGACCAGTGATGTCATAATTGACCCAAAAATGCTACACACAGACAAAATTTCAACACAATGTTACACTGAGTTTTTTCAAAACAACAGTAATTATTCACAAACAAATGAATATACTATAGAAATAAAAGCTAACACACATACATACTACAAATTACAATAGTTTGTGTGAGTAATTACTGAACCATGAATTATATCACAAACTAGATATGATTTTCATAAAAGAAATGGAAATACCATACATGAAATAAATTAAAATCATAGCTTACACAAGTAACTAAAACAGCCACAGACAGCCTCTGACATCTACTGTAATCCCAGTATTCCGCATTGTAATCTCACGACATTATTCGTAATGCAAAGGGTTCAAATCGGCTCTGAGCACTATGAGATTTAACATCTGTGGTCATCAGTCCCCTAGAACTTAGAACTACTTAAACCTAACTAACCTAAGGACACCACACACATCCATGCCCAAGGCAGGATTCGAACCTGCGACCGCAGCAGTCACATGGTTCCAGACTGAAGCGGCTAGAACCGCACGGCCACACCGGCTGGCTATTATTCGTAATAATAAATATTTAATCTAATGGGACTACCTTGGAAAAGTGGGGGTTTTGGGCAAGGGCAAACTAAAATCTAACACAACAATGGAAAAACCATGCATACAGTAAAGTAATTGGATAGATAAAAAGTTACTCACCAAGCAGCAGTATGAGAACACACATATAAAAAGTATTAAGTTTTCAAGGTTTCAGTGTGAGTGGCTCCTTCTTCTGACAGAACTGTTGAAAGGTAAGGAAGAGGGATGAAGGAAAAGGACTGGTGAGATTTAGGAAACAGGGTATAGTTTGGAAAAGTTGCACAGAAACCCAGGGTAGGAGGCACTTACCATATGTGAAGAGAAGGAATCTGTTTTCAATCTTTTGTGCTAGTCCTCTTGTTTATTTATCTGTACCACCTGTATTAACAAACATCTTGCCTCTACATCTTTTCTAGTACTGATTTACATGCATGTAGATCAGTCCATTATTATTTATGAATTTGCATATAGGAATTTGTTAACACTTCACCACACTGCAGGACCTTCTCCCAATAGTCTTTCATGGATTTATTTGCAAATTTGACAGCTATTTTCTTTCCAACCTTCACTTACATTTCTTATATGTATTTATTTCGCTTTTTGTGCTTTCATTTTTCACCAAACTGCTCTGATCAACTTTTACTGCCATCTTCTGCATTACTTTATTACAGTCTCTCTATTGACTTCCTCTTTCCATTTGCCCAGTTTTTAAAATTTTGTCTGTTTTCATGACGCTCCCAATCGATTTTTTTCTTTTCCAGTCATAATTTATAGATGAGTTCATCAGCATACTCCCACAAGTGCTGATGTGCACCTTGTACCCATGTGTGGAGTTCTGGGCAATTTCCTCCCTCATTGCACATTTTCATTATCATGGATAACAAGATCAAAGGTGTGTTGGTCTTTTGGTAATGCGTGCTTGGGAACTGGGTGACATCTCATCACTTTTTCTCAGCAGTTCATTCCTATTTCTCTGCATCATCCGCAGGTGTTTCCTCATGGCTGTTTACCATGACCTGTGACACAGCATTGCTACTGGTCGTCATTGTTTTGACTTCCCACTTCTCTGTCGTCTCCTTCTTATTATGAGCGCTATTGCGTAGCATCTCGAAATTCTTGTTGGTTTCTTTAAAAAAGTCTCTTGCACACCAAAATTAAAATAATGGAAACTAAGAAAACACAGCATCAAAAATTTTTGATTATATTACATATGCTAAACAACAACTAAAAACATAAGAAAAGTAGAGCCATTACAACAATGGATCTAACCAAGCATGCGATTCCAATAGACTGAAAGGTTAAAAAAATTGCAAATAAAATACTGCACTAAACCAACAAAAGAATAGAGTATCTCATATTACCCCTCCCAATAACAGATTTTACAGCCCCTGAGAAGTATTAGTAAAGCCCTCCACATAATCTGAATATTGTGGTTAATTAGCAAATGTTTGTCCCGCCTACAGCCCAGCCACTTTCAACAAAAAAAACTGTCAGAATCCTCTTAGACATACTCTCTTGTCAAAGAAATTAGAACCAATTTAGTACAGTTTGGCACTGCCTAAAACTGACATCTGCACTATCTACCCCCCTCCCATCCCCCCCAGAACTTACTGCCCTCAAAAACTGAGAGCTGAACAACATCATGCTCTCTTCCACTCTTCAACTTGAACTCTAACCCCCCTCCCAATGAACCCATATACTTAATAAACTCCTCATAAAACGTCTGACAAAAATCAAATGGTCCACAATAGCACCACAAAATGCACAGGTTCATGCATGGCAAAACATTCAGATGATTTGCAACAAAAATGATAAGTCAGTATGATGATGACCTCCAAATTCAGCCTTGTCCTTTCAAACCAAGAGTCGCTTCTCCGAATGTTCGGTTAATCTGAAAATGAAAAATGTTAGATTAAGTATGGAAAACTGTGCAGTTCACTGCTGTACATACACACTATTTTAATTTGCGCAGTACAGTAAACCTGTATTAGAAAAATTGGCAAGAAAACATTAGATTTAAACAATGCATAACAATGAAAGAAAAGCTGTCAAACTTACTAAAATACAATGGACATTTTATCCCTACTTTTTAGATGACAAAAAGCCAGTCATTGTTTTTTAACGTAATGAAGACAGTCTGTGATAAGATGCATAGTTGCACCATCGTCTCATAAATGTCAAATCAGCAGGTGTAGCAGTTGACTGTTGCTCCAAATAACGTAGTGAGAGGTCAAGGGCTTCTGCTGCATCACTGAGTGGCACCAGCAGTAAGGTTCTCCACACATACCCCAACCGCTGCCATCCACTCATCTACGTCTCCTTCACTAGCTTTTTCATATACAGTGATTGTCTGTATCATTTGTAGTTGATTTTCCTCTTCATTTTCAACTAGGTTGTCCTGAAATTCAAGAGAGGTCCACAGTTTTCTCCACGATTTTCTCAGAGTATTTTCTGAAATATTCTGCCATGCTTCAGCAGCCCAATAAACAACATTCCTCACATTAGTCTTTTTTATTTTGTCCACTAAAGGAATGCTATCATCTTGGATTAGCATTGTTAAAAATTGTTTTCTGTAAATCATTTTCAATGTTTGCAGTATATCCTGGTCCATCAGCTGTAGAAGTGGTATAACATTCAGCAGCAAAAACTTCGCCACAATTTCTCTATCACATAATTGCTCAGTGCTGGGGTGAGATGGTGCATTACCAATCAAAAGGATTGCATGGGGAGACAACTTATTTTAAGAAAACCATTGAACAGAGGGAGCAAGCTGGCCATGAAACCATTCCTTGAACAGCTTACCATCCATCCATGCTTTTTTCTGGTTGCGATAATATACAGGTAGGGACTTCATGTTGCAGTTTTTAAAAGCTCTGGGCCTAGCAGATTTGCCCATCAGCATTAAAGGCTGCTTGTGATTACCAGCAGCCTTGCTGTACACTAATAAAGTCACGATCTTTGCACATTTTAAAACCAGGAGCACGGTCTTCTGCTCTTGATGCCGGGCTTTTTGTTCACAATGCCCTAAAATTAAGGCCAGTCTCATCAGTGTTATAAATTTGTTGGGGAGAATACTTTCTCTCTCTTACCATTTTTTCAAACTCACCCAAGTACGAGGGTCAGTCAAAAAGTAATGCCTCCTATTTTTTTTTCTACGTTTAATTGTCAGGAAATTTAAATGCAATTACATAGGTTGAAAACCACAACATTGAGGATCATTTTGTCATTTTTCAATGTAATCTCCGCCCATCTCTACAGTTTTGGTCCATCTTTGAACAAGGGCATGTATCCCAGCACGGTAAAAATCACAGCTCTGCTTCCTAAGCCATTGACGCACGGATGTTTTGACGGCCTCCTCATCTTCAAAATGAATCCCACGATGAGCTTCTTTTAGTGGCCCGAACAGATGGAAGTCTGATGGTGCCAGGTCAGGGCTGTATGGGGGATGAGGCAAAACGTCCCATCCAATTTTGACAATCTCGTCAGAGGTGTGACGACTGGTGTGTGGTCTTGCATTGTCATGCAAAAGAAGAACATCTGCCATTGATTTTGTTGGGCGAACTCGCTGAAGACGTGCTTTAAGTTTGTTGAGGGTTGTGACGTATTGAACAGAATTTATTGTGCATCCCTGCTCCAAAAAATCAACCAGAATCACACCCTCTGTATCCCAGAAAACTGTTGCCATAACTTTCCCTGCCGATTGCACAGTTTTGAATTTTTTCTTCCTCGGCGAGCTTGTGTGACGCCACTCCATTGACTGCCTCTTTGATTCGGGTTCAAAAAAATGCACCCATGTTTCGTCCCCGGTCACAATTTTTTTCAGAAACTCATCTCCCTCCAAACGGAAGCGCTGCAAGTGTTGGGAGGCTATTGTTTTCCTTGCCTCTTTATTCTGATCGGTTAACATTCTTGGAACCCACCGTGCGCAAACTTTTGAGTACCCCAATTGTTTAATAATCGTGATCACACTGCCTTTACTAAGAGAAATAATGCGACACACTTCATCTGCAGTCACCCGACGGTCACCACGAATGATGTCATCAACTTGCTGAATGTTGTGTGGAGTCACTGCACTCACCGGCCTGCCGCTCCGCTTTTCGTCAGTCAACGGTGTTTGCCCTTCAGCTTCCTTACAACGACGAACCCATCGTCTAACAGTGCTGACATCCACTGTCACAACACCATACACCTTCTTCAGTCTTTCATGAATGCGTATGGGCGTTTCACCTTCTGCATTCAAGCATTCAATCACACAACGCTGTCTCAAACGAACATCGATGTCGGCCATCTTACAAACTTCTGCTGTGCTGCCACCTGTTGACACAGAAAGTTACTACTGCAGTGGATTGCAGAAGAAGGTTTGAGGAATGGCGCCAAATTCAAATTTTTCACTTAACTTAATTTCTTTAAGTAGAAAAAAAATGGGAGGCATTACTTTTTGACCGACCCTCGTATTTCTTCACTGCATCACAGTCAGAAGAAAGCTCTCCAGTAATTGTTATCTGCCAGATTCCATGACATTTTTTGAATCTGTCCATCCAACCCATACTCGTACTAAAAGACTGATCACCATTCATTAACTTCTTCAGGTAAACAGCCTTCTCCTGAACCAGTGCTCCAGGCAAAGGAGTTCCCCTTTCTCTTTCCTGCATAAACAAAAGTAAAAGAGCTTCATCCACTTTATCATACTTTATCACACTTAACTCTTGTAAGACAAGGAATTCTAAGGGCTGTGTATGGCCACATATACCCACATGAATGGTACACCTTCCTGTAGGTTTTACATACTTCCCGTTTGCCACCTTCATCAGAGAAGTTTTGTTGTCGACAAATACGGTTTTCTGCAACTGATGACAGTACTTCTCTTAAATGACTGGATATGATGCTCCAGAGTGCACAAGAGCTTGGGCTGGTTGGCCATCCATGAGGATATCAATGTAGTTTCCATCATTTTTGTAGTGACTGATGACAGAGAATATTTCTCATCAGTGGCTTCACCTCCAAGGAAGTTTGCGACCTTTAGTTTTCCAGGTTGTGGCAGCTAGGTGATTGGCTGCAGCTTCTAAATGGTGATGGAGACCTTGATCAGTGTGTTGGGGAGCGTCCTCTCCAGCGGACAGCTTGTGATGATGGTGACCTACATTGTCCTGCACCCACACCTTCTCGTTCGTCTTTGTCGTCACGGAGTTGGCATTGGTTAAGATTGGTCTGCTGTCTTATAGCATGAATGTCGTCACATATCCGCCACCTTTCTCGACAATAGTGCACCACTTGTCCCGGTCATCCACAGTGGAAACATACTGGTTGGTTATCCTGGGTCCTTCCAGATGTCAGCCTTATTGGGTGCCCAAACAGGTACCTCATGCGGCATTGTAGGAATCTAACTCCGCCAGGGTCTCAACTTTTTCACCATTTTAAAGGGAATGAAGGACAAGAGATTGGGTTCAATGTCTGTTCCACTTCCTCCCTTATGACCTCTTGAAGCGTCTTGGTTTTTTGCTCGCTCTGCAAACCAAGTGCCTTCTGAACTTCCTCTCTCACTATCTGACGAAGAACACTTGTGAAATCAGTTGCTTCCTCCATCACAGACATCGATACTATGTTTGGAAGCCATTCAAAGTTCTTCCATCTAATTCTCTTTTGATGCATTGTCTCGATATACTGGCACCATTTTATGAAGTCATCTGCTGTAGAAACCTCCTTCAGGAGAAGGGCTTGATACATGTCCTCAGCAACACCCTTCATTTATTTATTTATTTATTTAGTCCTTCAAATCCTACATGTATAGAATGTATACAAGGATATTGGACATGGTTAGGTCTTTACAAGATAAAATACGGTTTGTATTGCATTCCTAAGGACTAGATATTGAAGTAATTTAGCAAATAATCTCATATACAACAAACATTAGAGGCAACATACAAAGTAGAATATTCATAATGCATCTTTATTTTTGCTGTATGTTTTCTAGATACTCTGTCAGACTGTATAAGCAATGTTCAGTTAGATATGCCTTTAGTTCAGCCTTAAAACTACTGAAATTACTTTCTGATTTAATATGGTTAGGAAGATTATTGTAAATTTTTATCTCAATACGTAGAGTGCCTTTTTGGTGCAATGATGTTCTCCTCTGTTTCATGTGAAGGTGAGATATTTGCCTGGAATTGTATGCATGTATATCTTCATTTTTTAAGAAGACATATGGGTGTCTATCAATATATTGTTTGATGAAAGCTGATGTTTCATAGATAAAAATGCAAGGAAGAGGAAGAACTGACAGTTTTTTGAATATGGGTCTGCATGATTTCGTATTGTTCACCCCTTCAATAATTCTTCATATCCTCTTTTGCATCCTGAAAAGTTTAATATTTGTTGTTGCATTGCCCCAGAGGATTATGCCATTTTTAATTACAGAATGCACATAGGATTAGTATACATTCAACAGGCTGGCTTTGCTGCAACAAGTTTTTAAGATCCTTATCATGTAGCAGGTTTTGCTTAGTTTTCTTTGCAAATATTCAATGTGTACCTCCCATTTTGTGTTGTTCTGGAGCCAGAGTCCCAGAAAGTTTGTGCTGTCAACACTTTCAAGAACTCTGTCCCTTAGTTCTATTTGCATGTTTGGGTGGTGTCTTCCATTTAGATTATAGGAGCTCAGTGCTTCTGTCTTTTCTTTGTTTATAATTAACTTGTTATAGCTGAAACACTGTTCTACACTGTTCATTATTTGGATAGCGGAGTCTTTTAGTTTTTCTTCTGTTTTACCACTAATAAGGAAGCTTGTATCGTCTGCAAATTGGAGGGTAGTTTGGCACTACTTGTTGTACATTATATCACTGACATAGAGGAGAAACAGAATGGGTCCTTTTACTGATCCTTGAGGGACACCATATTTCACATTTTCACATCCTGAATAGTAGTAGCTGATTTTGTTATGGTTAATATATTGCACTTCAACTACGTTTTGCGACCACATAGGTATGTCCTGAGCCACTCATTGGATATACCTCTAATTCCTAATAGGTCAAGCTTCTGCAGTAGGGCATTATGGTCAATGACGTCAAAAGCTTTGGATAAATCAAGACATATGCCCATCACAAACTCACTTGCATCCAGGTTAGTATGGTATATGTCCAACCTCATCTTCCTCCTTCATTCTAGGATCCACTATTTTACACAGCTCCAAGACGTCTTGAATATATGATGCTGTAGTTTCTCCTGGATGCTGTGTCCTGCACTTTAATTTATCTTCAGCTTTGCACTTCTGTCATTGTGTGTTGCTGAAATACTTACGCTTTTCTGCCTGGAATACTTCCCAGCTTGTGAACTTCTCCTCATTGTTCTCATACCATTGCTTGGCAGTGGCCTCCAAGTAGAAAAATATGTTAGCCAAACACACGGTGTCATCCCATTGGTTAAATTTGGCTATACACTCATATACCTTCAGCCAATTGTTTGGATCTTGGCCATCATCACCAGAGAACCTGGAAGTATGTCTTGTGTGGTGGCACACAGTTGCTGTCATCGTAACATCCTCTTCTTCTTGTGTATCTGATAGATTGTGATCTGTGGAATATGGCTGGAACTTGGGTTTCTCACCACATAAACGGCGGCTCTGTTGTGGCCTGATGGGAGCCACTGTGTTGTCGATAATGTCTGATACCCAGCATTTCCACCAGAGTAATGTCACATAGAAGAAAGTGTAATTAGATGAATGATGAGCACTAACTTCACTTAACGAAGGTTTATTCAGCATTCACACATACAAGAGCGTGGAGCAAACTGCCTCTGGCCAGAACACGTACAGTACATATACAGCTACAGAACATTCCAGTACAATGATTCTTGGCTTTTGTGGATACTTCTAGAATGTACTGGAACCAAATATAGAAATTAAAATTTTGCAGTCTGCGTAAGTTTTGAACCCACAACCCTCCATGCAACAGTTTAGCATCGTAACCACTACACCATGGTGCTACTCAGCTTCTTTTGTGACAATATTACTGACCTCTTTAACATCCCTGATTTTCTTCCAATTTTTCTTGATAGTTATGTCCCCACTGTTTTTCATGTCTACACCTTCCCTCTTTTTCTTTATGCCTGACCGTATGGTCTTTGTGGAATTATTAGAAGGTATAATTCCTTACAATATGGCTGCTTGCTTTAAATATGATTGATGTAATCCTAGAATACAATTAAAGATACAAAAGCTCTAGGGTGCTCAAGCACTTGCCATTTATAGTACTGACGTAACTTATCCATGAATTCTTTAATGTTGACAGACTCCAACTTTTGCTTTTGCAGCAATCCAGAAGTTCTGGGCCCTACCAGTAGCTGTCAGTATCTGTGACATGGGTCCCTGTAAGATCATGAGGTAAGCATTTGGAGTACTGATTCAACCATTATCAGATGCTGGAAATGAAATGAGAGATGAATGGGATTGGGGATAATAGCATGAGTTACAATACAAGATGTGCAACAAGTTTTTTTAAAACTGCAGACGTTAGTACACTGTCTGTCTCTGTAACACCTCAAATTCTTACTGGGGTTGTAATTGACACAGGTTGGTATAGCTCTTCCATGTAAATTTCAGTTAGACAAAAATAACAATAGTTTTATGTTCAAAATGATCATCATCAATTTTTTGTAAACTCTGTGTACTAAGAGTGACAATTTGAGACTGGATAGTGATATTTTATTCATTATAGGAAAGATTATGATAGTCTATGGATAATCTAAAAGTATAAACTGAAGGAAGACAATGAATACAATCTGAATAACTGATTTAAAAAACAGGTTTCTGTTTGCTGGAAAGTTAAAGTACAGTATGAAGTCATTTAAGACAGTTGTAGTTTGAATGGCACAGTAAATTACTAGTCCCAACATAATTATCTTGACATAGTTGTCATGTGTAAGGCAACTGCAGACAATTTTTGTAATGGCACTGCAGATAAATTATGATGCTACCAGCCTGCAAGATGTGATTGCTTTTGGTGGGACATACACCTGTTGACCATGAAATATTGCCAGCGGTGAAGAGCACTTGGCATAGTCAGTCTTTGCCACAGTCAATGTCTTGCATCACATAGAAGGAAAAGATTCACAGAGTTTTCTTGTAAATTTCATGTAAGCTGAAAGTTGTTTTCTGCAGAAAATGGTTTTTCAAGTTCATGAATGTGTTTACAAATGCAGTGTATGTAAAAGTGTTATTACTTACACTGATAAATATTTGTTCTGCTCAATATTTCATTCATTAGTTATGGAAAAATATTTCAATAACAGGAAAGATATGAGAAGGATTTACTCCAGAAAATTTTATTCAGAAAATTCAGTGACAAAATCAGTTTTGTATCTTTTTCTACTTCTTCTTCCCTCTTTCTTCCTAGGCTAAAGGCCATTTCTTTCAGTATCCCATAGCCTACCCTGAGGTTGTCACACCATATTTTGCTTTGGACACCCAATATTTCTTTTACCAGTTGGTAATTTACTTCTTATGATTTTCACAAACTTCTGTCCGTACATCCTGTCTATGTGTTCATTTCATTCATGCTTTCTCTTATGTACCCATTCATTAATGGAGTCCACTTTACATCCTTTTCCAACGCCTTTGCTTCTCTCTCTATCTTTCAGTGTCTACCATATAATCCTTTGCAGAATTTTCATTTCCATGGTTCCCAAACACCTTCATGTTTATGATGTTTCTGGCCTTGTGTCAGCTGTGTACGTCATAGTAATTGGTCTCGCTATTGTTTCGTATATTCTTGCTTTTTTGCCTCTTTTCCTGTGTGCTTGTTTTTCCAAACAGTATCATTTAAACAGCCTGACACTTTATTTGCTTTTATTACTTGTTCTCTAATTTCCTTTGTGATAATTCCACTGCTGGATAACTCAATACCAAGATACTTCGATGTCATTACCTGTTGAATATATTTTCCATCCAATTCCAATTTTCATGTAATTGGTTACACAGATGTCGTCATACATTTGATTTTTTGAGTGGATATGACTATATTTAGGTTCTTGGCTGCCATGTTAAATACAAAGGGCTATTCAAAAAGTAGGGAAAGATTTCAGACTTTTATTACTTCCAAACTACAAAAGATAGAAACACAATGCCAACATTCCTGGAAAGAGACAAGTTCAAATTTTTTTGGGTTGGGTAGGGTTGTTTGGGGGAAGAGACCAAACAGTGAGGTCATTGGTCTCATCGGAGTATGGAAGGATGGCAAAGGAAGTTGGCTGTGCCCTTTCAAAGGAACCATCCCGGCATTTGCATGGAGCGATTCTGGGAAATCACGGAAAACCTAAATCAGGGTGGCCGGACACGAAATTTTTATGCATTCAATGTAAGCACCATGTGTTACATGACAAATATCAAAATGATGGCACATTTCCTGCCACACATGAAGCAGCTGGTCTCTCATTATCCAAATCACAGCTTGTGGTGTCACAGACTTTTAAGTGTGTCAGGCATAGGGAGGATAAAAACATGGTCTTTTATGTAACCCCACAGATAAAAGTCACAAGGAGTGAGGTCTGAAGACCTGGCAGGCCACCGGGAATGAGTTCATCTTCTGATTCTCCTCTTCCAATCCAGCATCCTGGAATGGTGTCATCCAGGTAGCAGCAGTTGTGCTTAGGAAATTTTTCTGAGCCAGCCCTGCGTTACTGAATGACACCATTCCAGGACGTTGGATTGGAAGAGGAGGAGCAGGGGATAAACTTCATCACCAGTGGCCTCCTAGGTCTCCAGAGCACACCATGTGACTTTTATTTGTGAAATTATGTAGAAGACCGCATTTTTAACACCCCTATCCTGACACCCTTGAAAGACTGCGACATCGCATTGTTGAAGATGTGAATTTGGTAATGAGAGACCAGCTGCTTCATGTGCGGCAGGAAATGAGCCACCATTTTGATATTGTTGTGTAGCACATGCTGCTCACATTGAATGCATAAAAATTTGAAATGTTGTCTTTCCAGGGACATTGGAATTGTGTTACTGTCTTTTGTAGCAATAAAAGTTTGAAATCTGTTCCTTACTTTTGAATATCCCTGTACATGTAAAAGTTTCTGCAGGTTATCTTCACTGTCCCCCCCCCCTCCCCCCCCCCCCCTCCCCATAAACCATGGACCTTGCTGTTGGTGGGGAAGCTTGCATGCCTCAGCGATACAGATAGCCGTACCGTAGGTGCAACCACAACGGAGAACGGAGGGGTATCTGTTGAGAGGCCAGACAAACGTGTGGTTCCTGTAGAGGGGCAGCAGCCTTTTCAGTAGTTGCAGGGGCAACAGTTTGGATGATTGACTGATCTGGTCTTGTAACACTAACCAAAACGGCCTTGCTGTGCTGGTACTGCGAACGGCTGAAAGCAAGGGGAAACTACAGCCGTAATTTTTCCCGAGGGCATGCAGCTTTACTGTATGATTACATGATGATGGCGTCCTCTTGGGTAAAATATTCTGGAGGTAAAATAGTCCTCCATTCGGATCTCCGGGCGGGGACTACTCAAGAGGATGTCGTTATCAGGAGAATGAAAACTGGCGTTCTACGGATCGGAGCGTGGAATGTCAGATCCCTTCAGCGGGCAGGTAGGTTAGAAAATTTAAAAAGGGAAATGGATAGGTTGAAGTTAGATATAGTGGGAATTAGTGAAGTTCGGTGGCAGGAGGAACAAGACTTCTGGTCAGGTGACTACAGGGTTATAAACACAAAATCAAATAGGGGTAATGCAGGAGTAGGTTTAATAATGAATAGGAAAATAGGAATGTGGGTAAGCTACTACAAACAGCATAGTGAACGCATTATTGTGGCCAAGATAGATACGAAGCCCACACCTACTACAGTAGTACAAGTTTATATGCCAACTAGCTCTGCAGATGATGAAGAAATTGAAGAAATGTATGATGAAATAAAAGAAATTATTCAGATTGTGAAGGGAGACGAAAATTTATTAGTCATGGGTGACTGGAATTCGAGTGTAGGAAAAGGGAGAGAAGGAAACATAGTAGGTGAATATGAATTGGGGGACAGAAATGAAAGAGGAAGCCGCCTGGTAGAATTTTGCCAAGAGCACGACATAATCATAACTAACACTTGGTTTAAGAATCATGAAAGAAGGTTGTATACATGGAAGAACCCTGGAGATACTAAAAGGTATCAGATAGGTTATATAATGGTAAGACAGAGATTTAGGAACCAGGTTTTAAATTGTAAGACATTTCCAGGGGCAGATGTGGACTCTGACCACAATCTATTGGTTATGACCTGTAGATTAAAACTGAAGAAACTGCAAAAAGGTGGGAATTTAAGGAGATGGGACCTGGATAAACTGACTAAACCAGAGGTTGTACAGAGTTTCAGGGAGAGCATAAGGGAACAATTGACAGGAATGGGGGAAATAAATACAGTAGAAGAAGAATGGGTAGCTTTGAGGGATGAAGTAGTGAAGGCAGCAGAGGATCAAGTAGGTAAAAAGACGAGGGCTAGTAGAAATCCTTGGGTAACAGAAGAAATATTGAATTTAATTGATGAAAGGAGAAAATATAAAAATGCAGTAAGTGAAACAGGCAAAAAGGAATTCAAACGTCTCAAAAATGAGATCGACAGGAAGTGCAAAATGGCTAAGCAGGGATGGCTAGAGGACAAATGTAAGGATGTAGAGGCCTATCTCACTAGGAGTAAGATAGATACCGCCTACAGGAAAATTAAAGAGACCTTTGGAGATAAGAGAACGACTTGTATGAATATCAAGAGCTCAGATGGAAACCCAGTTCTAAGTAAAGAAGGGAAAGCAGAAAGGTGGAAGGAGTATATAGAGGGTCTATACAAGGGCGATGTTCTTGAGGACAATATTATGGAAATGGAAGAGGATGTAGATGAAGATGAAATGGGAGATACGATACTGCGTGAAGAGTTTGACAGAGCACTGAAAGACCTGAGTCGGAACAAGGCCCCCGGAGTAGACAATATTCCATTGGAACTACTGACGGCCGTCGGAGAGCCAGTCCTGACAAAACTCTACCATCTGGTGAGCAAGATGTATGAAACAGGCGAAATACCCTGAGACTTAAAGAAGAATATAATAATTCCAATCCCAAAGAAAGCAGGTGTTGACAGATGTGAAAATTACTGAACTATCAGCTTAATAAGTCACAGCTGCAAAATACTAACACAAATTCTTTACAGACGAATGGAAAAACTAGTAGAAGCTAACCTCGGGGAAGATCAGTTTGGATTCTGTAGAAACACTGGAACACGTGACGCAATACTGACCTTACGACTTATCTTAGAAGAAAGATTAAGGAAAGGCAAACCTACGTTTCTAGCATTTGTAGACTTAGAGAAAGCTTTTGACAATGTTGACTGGAATACTCTCTTTGAAATTCTAAAGGTGGCAGGGGTAAAATACAGGGAGTGAAAGGCTATTTACAAGTTGTACAGAAACCAGATGGCAGTTATAAGAGTCGAGGGACATGAAAGGGAAGCAGTGGTTGGGAAGGGAGTAAGACAGGGTTGTAGCCTCTCCCCAATGTTGTTCAATCTGTATATTGAGCAAGCAGTAAAGGAAGCAAAAGAAAAATTCGGAGTAGGTATTAAAATTCATGGAGAAGAAATAAAAACTTTGAGGTTCGCCGATGACATTGTAATTCTGTCAGAGACAGCAAAGGACTTGGAAGAGCAGTTGAATGGAATGGACAGTGTCTTGAAAGGAGGATATAAGATGAACATCAACAAAAGCAAAACGAGGATAATGGAATGTAGTCAAATTAAATCTGGTGATGCTGAGGGGATTAGATTAGGAAATGAGACACTTAAAGTAGTAAAGGAGTTTTGCTATTTGGGGAGCAAAATAACTGATGATGGTCGAAGTAGAGAGGATATTAAATGTAGGCTGGCAATGGCAAGGAAAGCGTTTCTGAAGAAGAGAAATTTGTTAACATCCAGTATTGATTTAAGTGTCAGGAAGTCATTTCTGAAAGTATTCGTATGGAGTGTAGCCATGTACGGAAGTGAAACATGGACGATAACTAGTTTGGGCAAGAAGAGAATAGAAGCTTTCGAAATGTGGTGCTACAGAAGAATGCTGAAGATTAGATGGGTAGATCACATAACTAATGAGGAAGTATTGAATAGGATTGGGGAGAAGAGAAGTTTGTGGCGCAACTTGACCAGAAGAAGGGATCGGTTGGTAGGACATGTTCTGAGGCATCAAGGGATCACCAATTTAGTATTGGAGGGCAGCGTGGAGGGTAAAAATCGTAGGGGGAGACCAAGAGATGAATACACTAAGCAGATTCAGAAGGATGTAGGTTGCAGTAGGTACTGGGAGATGAAAAAGCTTGCACAGGATAGAGTAGTATGGAGAGCTGCATCAAACCAGTCTCAGGACTGAAGACCACAACAACAACAACATCTTCACTGTTTGCCAGCAAACTGCATCATCGGCATACCAAATGATTTTTATTTCTTTGCCTCAATTTTATAACCACTACCAGCCAATACCTTCTTTATCAGCACGTCATGACTGTGTTAAAAAGCAGTGGGCTCAAAGAGCCACCTTGGCTAGTACCACTACTAACTGCTAAGCAAGTAGCTAACCTGGAACCAATTTCTCCTGGATGTGGTTGTGGGTATAAATATCTTCATTTGTTTTTATTGAGTTGGAAGGAATCTACTGATTGTAGAGCGAATTAACCGCATCTGTTAACCGAATCCCATCAAAAGCTTTCTGTAAATCAATCAGACAAAGATAAGCTGGGCTGTTGTATTCAGTGGACTTCTCTACAACTTGTCTAAGAATGTAAACTGCCTCTGTGCTTGACCTACCACATTTAAAACCACACTGCTCCTCTGCAAGGGTTATAATACTTTTTACTTTATTTCCTATCATTTTTATTAGGTGATTAAGAACTGAACTCAATAGTTTTATCCCTCTGTAGTTGGAAGGGTCTTTCATATCAAAAATTAGAACATGAGCATATTTGGCTTTGACTGAAAAATTATCATGTCATATTTCTATTAGGGATACAAGCAATTTTATAGCTTGAAAACATAAAAACAGCTGTCTTGTGATGACTAGAAATATCAGAATTTTAATTGTTAATTACTCCAAAATTACAATAGCAAAATTATTCCTACCATGTGCCTGAAGTTTGTACAATGTACAAATTGTGATGGTACGTTAGCTTTTAATCCAACATGTTTCCTTTATTCTGCATACTGGTGAAGCCCAATGTAAACAATGTCAAAACTATAGCTTAACTTAGTGCAAATCACTGATTTGCTGCAAAAAACAAAAATCTTCAGTGTATTTGGATCCAGATAACCAGAAAAGACAAAACCAAAGCAGCAGTTTAAATTGGTGTAAATTATTGATATTACTCATATGCTCTCTTCGGGGGAGTAGGGATAACAGTGGAAGAGGATACAGGATCCCAAAAGGGTTGTGGTATTACTTGGGGAAATGTAAAATATGGTGTCCAGGGCTTGATCCTTGGACGACTGATTTTCCTGATCTATATTTATGACCTACAAATTACAATGAATGATAGAGCAAAAATAGTTATGTTTGCAGATGATACAAGTATTCTGATCAAGGGTCCCAACTGTTCAATGTATGATACAGAGCTGACAGTCATAAACCAAGTACACAAATGGTTTACAGCAAATACCATAACCCTAAGTTTTTCGAAAACTAACATTATATAGTTTCAGACAGTAAATAACTTCATGTTTCTGAAAAGGAGACCAACAACCAAAGACTTTATGAAACCACACATGCAAAATTCCTAGGCATCCAGATCGAGATAGACAGCCAGCTAAAATGGAGGGAATAAATTGAGTAACTGGTCAAAAAAACTTAGCAGAGCATCCCTAAGAACTATTTCTCACCTTGTTGACAGAGAAATATTACTTTTGTCATATCTTGCATATTTCCAGTCTACAGTCTCCAATGGTATTATATTCTGGAAAAATGCTATGGGAGTTGGAAAAGTCTTCAAATTACAACAATGAGGTGTGAGGTTAATATGCGGCGTCTCTAACACAACATCCTGCAGAGGTCTCTTTAAGCCTCTCAGGACATTCATGTTACAAATCAATATATATATACTCACTAATGATGATTGTAGCCAGCAATAAGGAATTATTCCATAAAAACTGTGACATTCACAAGCATAAGACAGGACAGGGGAAAAATTCCAGTGAGACTCTGCAAGTCTCACAGAAGTCCTTAGAGAGTAACTGAATCAGGAATAAAAGTATACAACAAGCTTTCCATCAATATAAAAGGAAATTAATAACATATAGGTATTCAAAAGGAAACTAAAAACATTTCCAAGAGAACAAACTTTTTATAAAATGAATGAATTTCTAGAGTAATAAGGCACCCTGTTGAGTAAAAATAAAGGAAACCACTTAGGAAGAAAACCAACCTTAAAATGAAATCTTTACTTACGTTATGAAGATGAAATTGTGCATTCCTAACATAAATTATAATGATAAAATGTAACTTTATTTATGTCATAGGTTAAAATGTGTGCTACAGTTTATTCTACACTATTAGGTATGCACTTGAACTTACTTATGTAATGAATATAAAAACTTTGTATTTTAATTTAAATCATAATGACAAAATGTAAATTTATTAATTTATTTGTGGCATTGGGATAAAAATGAGTACTTCCATTCAATCTGCTATTTTAAGCATTCACTTAAAGTAATACCAGTAAAATGCAGATGGCAATATTGTCCCCAACAAATTGTTAATAGGAAATAAGTATTTGTATGATATATAAAATTCTAACGTTATTTTGTATTATTGTCTACATTACTAGTACACTCTTTGTACAATATGTGATGAACAGGACCAAATCAGATTAAGTCAAATCAATTTTTAACAAACTTGTTTAATTTTTCAATTACTGGATATCGTCCATACTTCAGTAATTAATTGGGGATTCTGTATTTCTCTGGAGACTTCTCATTTTTTAATAAATTCACGGCTTCTTCTACCTCTGCATGTGAAATGGTCACATCGCCATTTACTTGTATACTGATCTCTGATATCTCTTCATGTTCTGTTGATTTTTTTACCTTTATGCATATCTGTTAAATATTTGACCCATCATTTATCATTTATGTTGTTCATTTTCAAAATCTGATTTAATTCTTTCCTCTGCTTTTGTATCATTCTCCAAATTTGTTTCTGCAACCAATAGAAGTCATGTTCAAAACTTTTAGAAAAAGTTCCCTGGTGTTTCTGTTTAAAACAATTCACTAGTGATTTTGTCTCTTTATGAGTTCTTTTGTAATCTTCATAAGATCCTTGTGTTTTGAGTGTTTTACATTTCAAATAGCTACATCTTTGTTTCTACACATTTCTTTAACCTCTTTGCAAAACCATGGTAATCTGTTTGTTTTCCTCTCTTGCTCTAAAACACTTGTACCTGGTGTTTCTTGAGCTGCCGCTTCAATACTTTCTTTATTTTTTCCCAAGCTTGATCTACATTATCCACTGCATTAATGGGTTTCTCTTTTATTTTTTATGCTAATTGTCTCTGATATAAAATTTTTGTAGATTCAGTCCGTAGTGACTCTGTATTAGTTTTTTCTTCTTTTAAAGTTGGTTATTTAGCAGTTTTGCTCCTTCCTATATGCAATCTCACTTTTCCCATGAGTGGGTTGTGTTCTGTTTTGGCAGAGTTTAAAGTCCTGACATCTAGCTCTGACTGAGGATGGATGTTCTGTTTGTAACAATGTAATCTGTTGTAGATTTATGACCTCTTGTGTTCTGAAAAGTGTGTTTGTACTTCTCTGTGAGTTCACAGCAAGTATTATTTATTCTCAGTTCATGACTTGAGCATACATTGATCATAATCTCACCATTATCATTTAGATAGTCTTCATTAAATCATTGTTTAACTCCAGGGATGTCACTATTTCCAATAGGAGCATTAAAATCCCCCATTATGACTGGAAGTTCATTTAAAGATATCAGATTGATAACTTCTTGTAACTGCTGATAGAAAGTCTCTCTTTCTGTTCTAGGTTTACAATGCACTGGGCTGTACAGGGAGATAATGTTCAGTTTGTGATGAGCACATTTCAGTTTTAGTAAAACTATTCTCTCAAAGACTTATTTGCAATTCTCAATAAGATCTTTGTGTTTTTTGTGGATAAGTATCCCTACTCCTGCTGTACCTCTTGTCTCCTTCTCAGCACTGCTATAAATGAGTAGGTGCTGGTCATATTCCTTCTACCTTTTGCCTGTCTTTTTTGTCTCTTGGAGAACACATATTGAGATTCCATAATATTTTAGTTCTTCAGTAAGCTCGTAATCTTTGTTATTAAAGGATTTTATGTCCCATACTACAATTTACAGAATATGTTTTTTTCCATCTCTTAAACCTGTTCCTAGCATTGGTTGTCATATTTATAGTCAGTCCTTTCTGAGGCGCAATACTGATACTCTGAGCAGTGAAATAACTTCTCTACTAGCTCACTGACCTGGCTGTCAGTGGGTTTGTTTTTGAGATTTTCATTTCCCTTGGCTAGCTTCTTTCACTACAGCTCAGGAGCCCATCCTGTCTCACAAGTTATGGAGTTCTGATATCTCCTAGCCTTTGGTACTCCTGCACCATTAATCCTGCAGGGCATCAGAATGCACTTATGTTTTCTTCATGGTTTTCTTCCCTTATCCTTTGGTGATTCAAAACGCTGTTCTGTAATGCAGCAGCATTGAAGAGCTGAGTTTAGGATGGAAAACAAAAGACTCCCTCAGGTGTCAAAACCTAATACTGTTGGGGTTGAAATAACAAGAGTTATCCAATAGAGGCTGACAGGAAAGGAAATAGAGAGAATTTGACACCAGTAAGTGGAATTAATGTCAGGCTCAGTTCAGGGCTCCAATATCGCTAACCCATGTACTCTCAACTATTCCATGTCATGTTGTGTCCTATATAGACCACAGTGAAAGAACTCTAGTATTGAATGTTTTGAATGTTTTCATACTATTCAAGTTAAGGTTTTGAATTTGGATCCCACCACTGTATTGTGTTACAACACTCCTCAATTTCCATGACACTATAGTAAATATGCTTTTTAAGAAATTTCCCAGTGTTTAATTGAAATACTTTTTATTGCAGCAATAGTCCTCACCAAGAGACTTTTGGTTAAGCACAAGAAAAACCTCTTGCGGTTGAGTTTGTAAACCGACTGCTGCAGCTCACTTAACTGCTATAATGCTGCTTTGACAATGGGTGTAAATCTGCATTTTTATAATAACTGTCAATTTTCAAGACCTGTTGCTATGGTTCAACTGGCCATGTATCTCAGATGGTGATTGGCAGTTACGAATACTGGAAGAAGAAGTCAAGACAGTCTTTTGAATGTAATGATGAACTTCACAAATTAAACTGATACAGAGTGTGTATTACAAATAGTGGTATAAGACTGCACTACAAAAACACATGCAAGACTGAGAGCAAACTGAGAGCCAAGAGGCTTTTGCCTTGTCACTTGAATACAATACCAGTAATGATTTACATAATATACCATTATTACAAAACATCTTTTTCCTCAAATTACAGTTAAACTTTATATGTTTTCTTGTCAGTTTTGTGTGGCATAAATTGCAAAATTGTATAAATAGTTTCTTCAGGTAATAATATTACAAACTGTACAAATAATCCTTGGCAAATTATCCTTGACAGTAATATTGTTAACTAATATTTGAATTGTTACTAATATGAGTTGTGTTTTACTGGACATGTGACTTTTCCTGTATAAGTGCCACGTGTTTCCGAACTGACAGCTCCTACCCCACCCCTTGTGGACAGCACCTCAAACAATGCTACTTCGGCTCCTGTGCACTGCTGTGCGCCGCCACTGACAACACAAACAGTGCACTGGTGCCAAGCGTTTCGCCTGCGGCCGTGCTGCTACAGGCCGTGCCCTCGGACAATGGACTCACCAACGCTTCACGAGCTATACTGAGCTCACCCGACCACGATGCCACTGCTTCGGGTCAGCGGCCATTTTGTCACATTGACTCCTGGGACGCTTCACCACCTTGGCTTCCGTCGGATCCGCCGAGTGTCTGCGAACACCACGACCATGCCCCGCCTGCCCCGCCCGCCTCACATTGTAAACAAACCGCCCGTGTCGCCAGAAACATTTCGGTCGTCACCAACGGCATGGTTCACAAGCTTCGCCTCATGCCAGGCCCCCTGATCTCCAGTAAATTATGGACACCTACCCCATACACATGAGGCAATACTGACCCTACGACTTATCTTAGAAGAAAGATTAAGAAAAGGCAAACCTACGTTTCTAGTATTTGTAGACTTAGAGAAAGCTTTTGACAATGTTAACTGGAATACTCTCTTTCAAATTCTGAAGGTGGCAGGGGTTAAATACAGGGAGCGGAAGGCTATTTACAATTTGTACAGAAACCAGATGGCAGTTATAAGAGTCGAGGGGCATGAAAGGGAAGCAGTGGTTGGGAAAGGAGTGAGACAGGGTTGTAGCCTCTCCCCGATGTTATTCAATCTGTATATTGAGCAAGCAGTAAAGGAAACAAAAGAAAAATTCGGAGTAGGTATTAAAATTCATGGAGAAGAAGTAAAAACTTTGAGGTTTGCCGATGACATTGTAATTCTATCAGAGACAGGAAAGGACTTGGAAGAGCAGTTGAACGGAATGGACAGTGTCTTGAAAGGAGGATATAAGATGAACATCAACAAAAGCAAAACGAGGATAATGGAATGTAGTCAAATTAAATCGGGTGATGCTGAGGGAATTAGATTAGGAAATGAGACACTTAAAGTAGTAAAGGAGTTTTGCTATTTAGGGAGTAAAATAACTGATGATGGTCGAAGTAGAGAGGATATAAAATGTAGACTGGCAATGGCAAGGAAATCATTTCTGAAGAAGAGAAATTTGTTAAAATCGAGTATAGATTTAAGTGTCAGGAAGTCATTTCTGAAAGTATTTGTATGGAGTGTAGCCATGTATGGAAGTGAAACATGGACGATAACTAGTTTGGACAAGAAGAGAATAGAAGCTTTCGAAATGTGGTGCTACAGAAGAATGCTGAAGATAAGGTGGGTAGATCACGTAACTAATGAGGAGGTACTGAATAGGATTGGGGAGAAGAGAAGTTTGTGGCACAACTTGACTAGAAGAAGGGATCGGTTGGTAGGACATGTTTTGAGGCATCAAGGGATCACAAATTTAGTATTGGAGGGCAGCGTGGAGGGTAAAAATCATAGAGGGAGACCAAGAGATGAATACACTAAGCTAAACAGATTCAGAAGGATGTAGGTTGCAGTAGGTACTGGGAGATGAAGAAGCTTGCACATGATAGAGTAGCATGGAGAGCTGCATCAAACCAGTCTCAGAACTGAAGACCACAACAACAACAACCCCATACCCAACATTGCCGACTTTACCAGCTCCCTCGCAGGTGCGACCACGATCTCTGTCATTGATTGCAAACAGGCCTACCACCAGATCCCCATGGCACCTGAAGACATCGAGAAGACAGCAATCACCACCCCAATCAGGTTATTTCAGTTTCGATATATGCCCTTCGGTCTGAAAAATGCAACCCAGACCAACAAAGTGCTATTCGAACTAAAATTCTGCTCTGCATATCTTGATGACAGTCTTGTTTTCAGCTCCTCCGTCGAGGACACCATTCGACATGTGCAAAGTGTTATGAATACTCTCGTGGCAGCAGGCATCGAGACCAACCAGGATAAATTGCGGGTACATCAACTCGCTGTCACTTTTCTTGGTTTTGGGTCTCTGCCGACAGCATTTCACCACCCCCTGACAAAGTACATACAATACTAAACCTAACCAGACCTTTGTCATTCAAAGAGCTCCAGCGCTTTATGGGGACGGTTAATTATTATCGCAAACATCTACCTCAAGCTGCCAAGATTCAGGCTCCACTGATGGACACCTTGGCAGGCACCAAGACTTCTGGATCTTGGCCCGTTCCATGGACCCCTCCTATGACTGCCTCTTTCACTGCCCTCAAAAAGCTTCTTGGTGAGGCCTGCACCATCGCGCATCCTCATCCCAATGCGCAGCTTTTCATCACCACAGACGCGAGCGATACTGCCATCGGCACTGTCCTTAGCCAGACAGTCGACAGTCAAACTTCACCTTTGCAGCTCTTCTCGCACAAGCTCACCAATGCACAACGGAAATATTCAGCCTTTGACAGGGAGTTGCTCATGTTCTATGAAGCGATCAAGCATTTTAAGACTGACGTTGAGGGACGCCCTTTTTATGTTTTAACAGACCACAAACTCCTGGCTGTGACCATTACAAACCCGCCAGCTGACCTGCCTCCTCGCAGCTTCAGATACAAGGACTTCATATCTCCATTCACCACCGATGTCAGACACATAAAGGGTGCTGACAATATAGTTGCTGATTTCCTTTCACGAGTCAACGCCGTTCATTTGCTCTTAGACCTCTCTGAACTGCCTAACCTCCAACCCGCCGACGAGGACACACAAAACCTGATTTCAGACTCTACCTCTTCACTACACTTCATCCGCAGCACCTTCCCTGGCATTTCTGGTGAGATCTGGTGTGATGACAGTACGGGCACGTTACGCCCCCTCATCCCAACCACACTCCATTGAGCTGTCTTCAACGCACTGCATAATTTAGCCCACCCCAGTGTTCGTGTGTCCGCCCGCCTCATAGCGGAGCGCTTTGTGTGGAGAAATGTCAACAAGGACTGCCAGCAATGGGCACGCTCCTGTGTCATGTGCCAATGCTGCAAAGTACACAAGCACACTTCACCCCCCCCCCCCCCTCGGCAACTTTACGATCCCTCCTGGGTGTTTCCAGCATATTCATATTGACATTGTCAGCCCTCTCCCCCCCCTCTAATGGCTTTCGATATGTTCTCTCGCCTATCGACTGAACAACTTGAGGCTCTCCCCCTCCCCAATATCACGGCAGAAACTGTTGCTCAAGCTTTCTTCAAGTCATGGGTATCGCGTTTCGGATGTCCAGCTATCATCACGACTGACCAGGGAAGACAATTTGAGTCAGCCCTGTTCAACGAGATTTGTAACATTTGCGGCATCTGGCGCAACCATCCCACAGCATATCACTCGCAAAGTAATGAGCTAGTTGATCGCTGGCACCGCACTTTCAAGGCAGTTCTTCGATGCCATGACTCTCTTTGGATGGAGGCCCTCCCCCTTGTGCTACTCGGGATTCGTGTGATCTATTAGGAAGACCTCAAAGGCACAATAGCCACGTTCATATACGGCCAGAACATTGTTCTCCCTAGCGAACTTGTGAGGCCTTCCACTTCTCTCCCTCAGTCTGACTTACCTTCCTTCGTGGACTGTGTCAGATGTCACTTCATCAACGTCCACATCCCTCCGCCCACCAGCAATTCCCGCCCTAAGGTTCACATCCCGAAATCTTTGGACAATTGCGAGTATGTCATGCTCCAAGATGACACTGTCTGTGCTCCCCTCCAACCTCCATATACCGGCCATATACCGGCGCTCAGCCAACACCTATGACATCCAGATAAAAGATTCAGCTGTTACAGTCTCCCTCAACAGACTTAAGCCTGCTCATGTCGAGCCTGCTTCCACCCCCCTTCAGGTCATGACCACACCACTCACTGTCATGTCTCACAATGCTCTGACCACTCCCTTCAGGTCGGACTTCCACACTCAATCGAGTAACCTGCAGCTCCATTCATTGAGCTCTCCTCCGACCTCGCTCTCTACTCCGGTCTCACACACTCCATCGAGTGACCCCATGCTCCCCACGTCGAGCTTACCTATGATCACGCCCTTGCCGCCGGGACCTTCGCCGGTTCCTTCAACCTCTCCCCCTTTGCCTGTCTTGCCTTGTCAAGGTTTCCCACATCTTGAACGTGCCCTCGCTCAAGGTGTTTGTGCCTGTTCCCCCAGACATAATTCACGACATCTCCATAATACTACACGATGACACACTGTTGATCATGTGCTCCCTTTCATCCGGTGCTCATGACACAACCTCCGCCATTCCCTGCCACCTGGTGAAATGTGTTCCCCTCTCGCCCTATGTCGACCTGGACATGCTTCGTGTGTTCGCCACGCCCACCGGAGACATTGTCGTCGTCGCTCCATTCCACCCACAAACTGCCAGCCTCCCTGTCGCCACACAACCAGCATGCCCAGTACGATGCCTGGCGCACTTCAACAACTTCCAGGGTCGGTGGCCGAACCCTCCTTCACGACATCTATCGACACAGCTCGCCGATGACGCTGTCGAGCTGACTGTGGTCCACCCTGCCGATGCCAAAGTCACCCCCACCCCCCAGGCTCTCAAGAGTACTCCGTACTGGGGGGGGGGGGGGGGGGGGGGGGGGGGGGGGGGGGGCTATGTGGTGCTGATGAGATCAACACCAGTATTGATCTGAGTATCATCTTTGAACTAAGCTAAACGTTATCTTTGTGCAGTTCTGCCATCCAGTTCTTTCTAGGCCTTACTTGTGTAAAGAGGTGAATAAGTGAACTCCTGATTATAAGGTGTTGTTTGGTGCACTTGACCCAAGCATCCACCTGATCCTTGTCAGGCACTACGTGGGATCCAGTCTGGAAGCACATGTGTATGAAGAAAGGTGTAACTCCAAATAGTTTTAAAGGACAGATATAGATGAGTGGATCAGAAAATGAAAAATGGTCTCAACCAGCTAATGAGGCATCAATCACCAGTTGGTGTGTTCACTAAAGTGTAGTGAATCCTCACCTAAATGACATTATGAATCTTGAGTAATTCTTTTGTTCTATCAGTAAAATTAATGTACCCAATCTTATTCAGTTCATTTTTGGTTAGTTTCTTTAGTGTCACAGGTCTTACAGGAATCACATAAGGTTTTCAATCAATTACATTTTCAATCCAAAGAACTAACCCAATTTCACATAAAAAATTCACAGGCACTATTATGAGCTACTCTAATGACTTTAAAATGACTATGGTATACATGTAAGAATTTATTAATTTTGTCATTCACTTTGCTGGATTTTTCCTTTGTTTTTATCAGTACTAAATCACCAGATTTGTAACTAACAGGTTTTACATAGTTGTCATGTCTCTTTTTTATTTCTTCTGGTTTCTTTTGCGTCATTTATTTGGCTAACCTAAATTTGATCATGTGCTATTTCACTTTACACTGAAAAACCATTTCTTCCCCATTTACATTAGAAGCTTTTCTCACAAACATTAATTCACATGGAGTACAACCAGCAGATTAATACTAAAATTATTAATGATGTTCTGAATTTGTCATATGTAATCAGCCCAAGCAGTGTGTTTCTTACTGAAATCGCTATGACACAGCCAGTTGATTTCCTTCATGACTGTCTTGCTCAGATTGCTCTGATGAAAGCATACAGATAATTTCATATGTTTAATTTTGTAAAGGCCTATGGACTGCAAAAATCATTCTGAAGTAAACTGAGGTCTGTTATCTGAAAGGAGCACAGCTGTTTTTTGGAAGGATCAGCAGTACTAGGATTGGAAGTGATTCCCCTGGAAGTGTGCTTTTGG
This sequence comes from Schistocerca serialis cubense, assembly GCF_023864345.2. Classification (NCBI taxonomy): domain Eukaryota; kingdom Metazoa; phylum Arthropoda; class Insecta; order Orthoptera; family Acrididae; genus Schistocerca; species Schistocerca serialis. The sequence continues at coordinate 1,045,166,910 of NC_064639.1, read as the reverse complement.
ACTAGGCTGGTTGTAATTATGTCCAGTAAAGGCTGAAGTGAGAATGGTGGTATCTTGCCATAAAGAGTCTGCATGTGAACAAATAAGTTTGCCTTGAATGCCAAGCCTGTATGGGAGGGAAAGTTTGACATGGAAAGGATGTCAGAATGTAAGTATTTCTGTTGGTTAGTAGATTTCATATGGACAGAAGTGTGCAGCTGGCCTTTGGTGATGATGAGATCAACATGAAAGAAAGCAGCATAGAGTCGACAAAACAACGATGTGAAATTTAATTTGTAGAATGTATTTAGAGATTCCAGATTTAAAGGTCAGAATCACCATGAGTCCATATGGCAAAGATGTTATCAATGTAACCAGGGGCTGAAGGCTTACGGATCCTAAGAAAGCCTTCTCCAAGTGACCCACAAAAAGGTTGGCATAGGAAGGAGCCAGCCTAGTCCTCATTGCCACACCCCTGATCTGTTTGTATGTCTGCCCCTTAGAGGTGAAGTAGTTAGTGGTAAGTACAAAGTTGATTAAGGCAGGCAGCATCAATGATGACAAGCAGGGTGTTTGGTGGGGGTGGAGCGGGCACAGATTCCAGACGATCTAGGAAGTGGTTGGTGTTTTTAATATAGGAGCAATGTCTTTCTACCTTGGGTTGCAGATGTTGATCAGCTAAGACAGATACAAGTATATGTTTGGTGGGTGCTTTCAAGCCAGCAAGTATAGGACAGTCAGGATGATTTAGTTTGTGCATTTTAGGAAGAAGGTAAGAGGTGGGGGTGCATGGTTTGGATAGGGTAAGAACTTCTATGGACTGAGGTGTTAGTCCTTATGAGGGGTCTGAGGTTTTAAGGGAGGACTGCAGGTCAGTTTGAATCACAGGGACGGGATCTTGATGGCAGATGCTGAATGTAGAGGTGTCAGACTGCTGGCATAAACCTTCACAAACATTCTCCTGTTGGCCAAGTATCACAGTGGTAGATCCTTTATCTGCTGGGAGGATAATGATGGAGTCATCACCTTTTAAGGAATGCAGAGCCTAGAGTCCTGCAGAGGAAATGTTAGGGTTGTGTTGTAGGGATCTGAGGAAGGGTTACGTAGCAGTGCTGGATGTGAGGAATTCTTGGAATGACTGTAAGCAAGATTTTGAGGTAGTGGTGGTGGATCAAGTTGGGATCATGGTCAAAACTATTCAAGGCAGGGTCCAATGTCTGTATCTTGAAACCTGGTTGTCCCTTGGAGCTACTCCCAGAGGCATAACATTGAAAGTCCCTATTTCTAGATGTAATCCTACTCTATACCAGGCTCTTTTACAATTTCAAGTACAGAAATCTCTTGCACTTACCCAGCTAAACTGTGACCTATATGCTTCATCTGCCAATTTCTACCCTACCAGACCTCTCTCCAAAATCCTGCAATTATATCAGCCCCTCACGTTTCCTCGGATGCTGTTGTCTGTCAAGTCAACTTCAAACTATAAGAACATGCCAGACTTCACCTCAAAAAGCTATCCCACCTTCTCCTAAACTACCTCAACAGTGATGTTTCCCTTCCTGGCCCTCTGCAGCTCCCTAAGTATCCACCCCATCAGCCACCACTCCCCTGCTACAAACTGAATCTGGCCAACCTTCTTAACATTCCCCCACCTTCGCCAATGCCTCCCAGACCATAATCACACGAATCAGTCACAACAGTACAGTGCTCTCAACCTCTCATCTAAAACACCCTCCCCTCCTGAATTATATATATTATCAAAGGGTCTCACTTCCAGCCCTAAACCTACAGTTAATCATGCTGCTTTGCTGAAAGATCCATTTTCCTTCACTTGTAATATCAGCTGGAAATATCACTTTGCAGCCCAATCTCAAAACATTTCTGTTGTGTTGGCAGAAGAGCCAACACCGTGTTACTATTGGAGGCCGAAAGGCACGCGTTTTAGCTCACGCAGGCTGGCGTGAGGAGGGAAGAACTATACTGACGTGAGGTCTGGAACACGACAAGGAATTAGAATTCAGAAAGCGGACATAATTAGTTTGATACTTAACTTTAATCCATTAATTATGAACATCGCTCTTGACGGTACATGATTCACAATATTATCTGTTCAGAATACATTTGTAGTAACTGAATATGGTGCCTTGCTAGGTCGTAGCAAATGACGTAGCTGAAGGCTATGCTATACTGTCGTCTCTGCAAATGAGAGCGTATGTAGACAGTGAACTATCACTAGCAAAGTTGGCTGTACAACTGGGGCGAGTGCTAGATAGACCCCCACAAATCAGTGGACGGTTGTGGTATAAGGCCTCCACCCGCCGTCGGGAGGACCCCATGTTGACGTATGCGACAAGGTGGGGAGCCTAACAACAGGCGAGGCTGTGCCACTCGCACCCTGCCATTTGGACCGCGGGGAGCTAGGAAACACCTGAAACCTACTCCAGGGTGCACGCCAACTTGCGGTGTATGCGCCCGTAGAGAGACAGGAGGGGCCAAAGGGTTGACCTCCATCGGGCCGGGGCACCCGACGGGCGAAGACAACTTATGGTTCGGAGTGGGCAAGAGTTCCATGTCGGAGGACAACTGGTCATGGGAGGCGATCGGCGGTGCATGTCCCAGGGAGGCACCCGGCGGCTGCAACGACGCGTCCACTGCGGGCGTCGCTAGCAGGAGAACAGGCGGCAGCGGCACGCCGCCATGGGGCAAAATGGAAGGCAGCGTCGGTAACACCTGGGGCTAAGGCGATCCAGTAGATGGGTCCCCGGAGTGCTGACCGGACGGCACCATTGCTGAAAGCAGACGGCGAACGGCAGATCCCGTGCGATGAGAGAGACGCAGCTGATTGAGATGCCGGCGCATTTCACCAGAGGCCCCCAAAACCAGATACAGAGCACATCCGAGGCAGCGAGGAATGAGCCTTTCGAGCCAATGCAGTGAACCTCGATAGTGGCGGTAGTAGACAACGTCGCCTGGGGCAAAAACAGGTGTCTGCTGCTGCACAGGAACTGTATGCGGCTGATGTAGCAAAGACATCAAGGTTCGATGATGGTGACCATGGAGCAACTCAGCCGGCTAGCGACCATCTCGGGGCTGAGAGCGATATGAGGACAAAAAGAGCAATAACGCGTCCTCCCGAGAATGCGACTCTTTCAACTTGAAAGTCCTGACCAATCGTTCCACGGCACCATTTGACTGTGGCGAAAACAACAGGGTCGTCATATGTTGAATACCATTAACCTTGCAGAATGACTGAAATTCTGCGGACATGAATTGCGGGCAACTGTCGGAAACAATTGCCTGTGGAAGACCTTCAATGCAAAAGATAGCAGATAACGCTTGGATGGTGGCAGATGATGTCGTGGAAGACATCCGGACAACAAAAGGAAAATTACTGAATGAATCTATCACAACCAACTATCGAGCATCCCAGAATGGACCAGCAAAATCGATGTGTAAGCATTGCCAAGGGAAAGTGGCTTTTGGCCATGCAAAGAATTTCCACAGTGGTGCTAATTGTTGTTCGGCACACACCATGCAAGAAGAGCACATAGTCGTAATCGCGGCATTGATTCCGAACCAAGTACAGTGCTGACGAGTAAGTTGTTTCGTTCTCACTATACCCCAACGTCCTTGGTGGAGAAGCTTTAAGACAGAGTAGTGTAACGAACGTGGGACCTCAACCCTGCACTGATCATTATCAGAACGCAACAGCAAAACACAACGTCGAACAAAAAGTCTCTCTTTGTGAGCAAAAAATCGGCGAACCAACGGGTCCTTGTTCTGTGACTTTGACAAGGGCCATTGCGTAGCAACAAAACGCAGAATGGTAGCAAGGACAGGGTTGGCAGTTGTGGCTGTAGCTACATGACGAAAATCAATCGGAAACGATTCGAGCACGTAATCGGTTTCCGAATCAATGAACATGCAAGCAAGTTCGGAGGAATCAAATGCCCTATCCTCAGCAACAAGCAAACGGGACAACGCATCGGCGTTTCTGTGCTAAGCAGTGGACCAACACAAGATATCGTAGCAGTACTGCGAGAGGAAAATAGACCAGCGAATGAATTTCTGTGCTGTACGTGGAGGTACAGGCTTGTTCGGATGAAAAACGGTGTCAAAGGTTTGTGGTCTGTGATTATGGTAAAGTGACGACCATACAAGACGCCATGAAACTTTGTAACACCAAATACGAGAGCCAATGCTTCTTTCTCGATCTGTGAATAATTTGTTTGCGCAGATGAGAGCAATTTGGACGCAAAGGCAATAGGGCGATCGTGCGAACCATCTTTGTGCGCAAGCACAGCACCAATCCTGAAATCCAATGCATCCACCATCATCGAAAGGGGCTTCCGGGAATCGAATGGTGTATGGCAAGTATTGGAAAGCAACGCCGATTTTCAACCGGAAAAAGGCGTGTTTGCATTCCGTCGTCCAGACGAACGGAACACCTTTACGGCGTAAGCGATGAAGCGGAGCTGAAATGGAAGAGGCATGCGGCACATATCTGTGATAATAGTTGATTTTTCCCAGCACACTCTGTAGCTGCTTCAAATTCTGCAGCAAAGTCGAGTCTTGTATGGCACGGAGGTGCGTGGGACTAGGATGTATGCCTTGGGCATTGAGTACATGGCCCAGGTATGGCAAGTTACGAGCAAAAATCACACATTTGTCCTTCCGTAAGCGAAGACCATTTTGTCACAAGACCTGAAATAATGTTCTGAGATAGGCTAAATGTTCTTCTTCCATCTTTCCGAAGATCAAAATTTCGTCCAGATAGTTTGCTGCAGTAGGAAACGACGCACAACAGTTTGAAGATATTGCTGAAACAATGCAGGGGCGGATGCACACCCCAATGGCAGTCGTTTGAATTGATACAAACCAAGATGCGTGTTAACCATCAAAACGCGCTGGGATTCTTCGTCCACCGGTATTTGCAAGTACGCATCTGCTACTTCGAAAAATATTTGCCCGGGCACAGTTTGTCGAAAAGATCTTCTGGGCGGGGTAAAAGAAAAGTTACAATCACTAGTTGTGGATCCACTGTTGCCTTGAAGTCCACACAAAGTTTCAATTTTCCCAAAGGTTTTGGCAAAATTACTAAGGTGATGCCCAGAGAGAAGCCTGCACACGTTCAATTACACCTTGTGATTCCAAATCGTGTAATGTTTTTGCAACCTCATCACACAATGTGTGGGGAACACTGCACGCTCTGAAAAATTTCGATTGTGCGTTTACTTTCAGTTCCAAATGTGCTTTATAGTTCTTAGCACAAACAAGGCCTGGTGCAAAAATATCTGCAAATTCTTCACATAGACGAGAAACACTGTCTGAAGGCACAGTCTGGTTCACTGATAGGACCTGATTTGCTATAGACAAGTTAAACAACTGAAATAAATAGAAACCAAACAAGTTCACTGCAGAAGAAGAACGAAGGACGTAAAATGACACAAATTTTGTTTGTCCTTTGTATGTTGCAAGAAGGCTGCACTGTCCTAACACAGGGATCTCTTGACCGGAATAGCTATTCAAGTTAACATTTGCGGCACGAAATGGAAGTGTACCAGCAGTTTGTAAGTGTCTTGATTGATCACTGAAACTGCAGCTCCAGTAACGAGCTGGATTGGTATCAGTTTGCCGTTAATGTCCAAGTCTACAAAAAGTTTATTGTCCTGCTGACGACAAGAGCGACTGTCTCGTGCAATGTGAACTGACACTGGTACAAAATCACTTGCGACTTGACGGGACTTCCGGCGATGTCAGCGCACACTATTTGTGGGACGAACACAGTCACTGATAGAGAGAGTGGCACTGGGCAGAGTGGAATGAACGGCATGAATTTTGACATCTTGGGTTGTCGGGTGTTCTGCCGGATATCAGCGTCGTACTTGCACGATATTTCGGTCACGTAGCTCGAGACCTTCATCAGGTGCGACCTGAGACTGCTCCTCGAGTGGATCTGGTCCAGTATTTATGCCTATGGACTTCCCCCTCCACCAACCAGAGACATGGAGATGGTAAACGAGCCCCTGACGGACTGCCAGGAGCACCAGACCGAAGATGGAACACCCAGAAGTGGGACTGGTGGGCGCGGACCGCAGAGGGAACATCCAGAGCCGCAGCAGATGAAAAACGGAGCGGCAACGCTCCAACAGGCCGTGGTGAGCGGGCGCGGACCGCAGGGGGAACGCCTGGTACCCCAGACCGTAGATGAAACCCCCAGGAGTGGGTTTGGTGGGCGCGGACCGCAGAGGGAACACCTAGAACCGCAGCGGACGGAACACGGAGCAGCAACGCTCCAGCAGGTCACAGGGAATGGGCGCGGACCACAGAGGAAGCGCCTGCAGCCGTTGGTGGAGGGGGAAGTCCATAGGCATAAATACTGGACCAGATCCACTCGAGGAGCAGTCTCAGGTCGCACCTGATGAAGGTCTCGAGCTACGTGACCGAAATATCGTGCAAGTACGACGCTGATATCCGGCAGAACACCCGACAACCCAAGATGTCATTAGATCGCCGGGAAAGCCTGAAGAGTTACGGCATGAATTTTCATGGGCGAAGTTTCGCGAGCCTGAGTATCTTTGGTTCGATTCCGATTCCAGCGCGAAGCAAAGGGCCTGGAATGGTTTGGAGTTTCCGATCTGAGCTTTTTCTGGCAAACGCTCAGAACATGTCCTTTTTAGTACAGTAAAAGCAAATAGCTTGGCGTGACAGGCAGTTCTCACGCGAATGTTTAGTAGTGCACCGCGGGCATGATTTGAGCACTGCATTTGCTTGCCGGCGCGGCACACGTGGCTAAGAGCCTGGCGGCAGCGGCGGGGACGGGCACGAGGGCTGTTTACTGCTCCGCGCAGCTCGCCAGGTGGGCCGGTTAACCTGACACACGGCTGGCGAAGTTTCAAATTATTCCCTAGCAAAGTCAAGTGTGTCCTGCCGATCCAATATATCCATCACTTGTTGAAGGGAGGGATTGACCAGTTTCAAAATCTGTTCCTTAATATGAACATCAGAAACGTTCTGTGCAATTGCATAATGTACCACAGTATCTGAATACAGGAGTCCACATTGAGACTCAAAAGCACAATCCCTAGTAAGGCCTTGCAAGGTTGCAACCCACTCCCGATTAGTCTGACCTGCCGTACGTTTTGTACGAAAGAAGGTATACCATTTCGCACTCATCACCAATGTTGTGTTGGCAGAAGAGCCAACACTGTGTTACTAGTGGAGGCCGAAAGGCACGCGTCTTAGCAGGCTGGTGTGAGGAGGAAAGAACTATACTGACGTGAGGTCTGGAACATGACAAGGAATTAGAATTCAGAAAGCGGACGTAATTAGTTTGATACTTAACTTTAATCCATTAATGATGAACATCGCTCTTGACGGTACATGATTCACAATATTATCTGTTCTGAATACACTCGAAGTAACTGAATATGGCGCCTTGCTAGGTCATAGCAAATGACGTAGCTGAAGGCTATGCTAAACTGTTGTCTCTGCAAACGAGAGCGTATGTAGACAGTGAACCATCGCTAGCAAAGTCGGCTGTACAACTGGGGCGAGTGCTAGGAAGTCTCTCTAGACCTGCCGTGTGGCGGCACTCGGTCTGCAATCACTGATAGTGGTGACACATGGGTCCGATGAATACTAACGGACCGCGGCCGATTTAAAGGCTACCACCCAGCAAGTGTGGTGTCTGGCGGTGACACCACAATTTCCAACAGCAAAACTCATATTGAGTAGTGCCTTAAAGAGTTCTGACCATGAACAGATCTTGATTATTTTAGCATTATTCTCCTAGCAGACAAAGGATATAACACTATGGTACTTGACCACCATGAATATGTTTGTGAAGGTTTGCGCCAGCAGTCTGACACCTCTACATACAGCATCTACTATCGAGATCCCATCCCTGTTATCCAGACTGAACTGTAGTCCCTCCTTAAACCCAGACCCCTCACAAGGACTAACTCCTCCATCCATAGAACTTCTTACCCCACACAAACCACGCACCCTCACCACTTACCTTATTCCTAAGATGCACAAACTAAATCATCCTGGCTGGCCTATAGTTGCTGGCTTCAAAGCACCCACTGAATGTATATCTGCCTTTGTTGGGCAACACTGAAACACAGAGTACAAAGACTTTCCTCCTATATCAGACACCAACCATTTCCCAGATTGTCTGAAATCCATGCCAGTCCCACTCCCACCACACACCTTGCTTCTCACCATTGATGCTACCTCCCTCTATACAAACATCCCCCACATACGTGGCCTGTCTGCTGCTAAATGTTTCCTCAGTCAGCACCCACCTGATTCCAAACCTATGACATCCTTCCTGATCTAATCAACTTTATACTTACCAACAACTACTTCGCCTTTGAGAGACAGACATACAAACAGATCAGGGGTATGGCAATGAGGACCAGGATGGTTCCTTCCTATGCCATCCTTTTCATGGGTCACTTGGAGGGGGCATTCAGCACCTGGTTTGGTTTAGATCCATTGATGACATCTTTGCTATATAGACTCATTGTGAGGCTGACCTGTTAAAATTCCTGGAATCTCTAAATACATTCTCCCAATTAAATTTCACATCTTTGTATTCTGAATCCCATGCCACTGTCCTTGACGTTGACCTCATCCCCACCAAAGGCCAGCTGCACACTTCCGTCCACATTCAGCCTACTAAGAAACTACAATGACATTAGGTATCCTTTCCATGTCAAACATTCCCTTCTATCCAGCCTTGGCATTCAAGGCAAATGTATCTGTTGTTTTAGTTCTGTTGGTTGATTTTGGAATAACCGTGCTGGGAGGCACCCCAACAGCTAACACAAAGAGTATGAATCGGCATGAAATTTTCGTAATGAGAGATAATTACTACTTGCAATACTGGAATTATGGCATGAATTCTTGTTGAAAGTAAACAGTCTTTCTCACAAGGGAAACTCCACATCCCACCCCCTTCAGATTTTGTGGAAAGATGGCCCAGTGGGTAGTCCATCAAAAACTGAACACAGGTCAGGCATGAAAACAGGAAGAAGGTGTACTGAACTGCAAAAAGAGAGTGAAACACAAACAGTGAATGGTCCAAAAACAAGAAGTGCAATGAGGAGCAACCTGAAACAGCAACTGTATTGTTCAAAAATTGGCATGGCTCAGGACTGCCAAGCAGGTGAGCCGTGTTCAAAACTCCCTCAAGCTAATAATCTCTTTTTTTTCCCCACAACGTTAAGATCTGTCCATCCGGTCATTGAAATGTTTGCTCTTTATCTGTAGTCTTGGCAGTTGTCATGCTAAATATTGGTTACAGAATATGAGTCATGTGGTAAAAATAGCAAGAGCACTTGAGATGACACATAGATGTCCCACAAAAATGAAAACAACAAATAAACGGGTGTGAACTGTGTTACAACAAAGGAATTCAAGAGTCAAAACTTTCAAAATGGAATGCAACTTCAAAAATGTTATAGACATATGTTTTTTACAGAGCACAGAGAAACTGTGTAATTGTGAAACTGTTGCACTCATTTGTTGCAGCTTATGTGACAAGCTATTATGTTTTTATCATTTCCTTGACAGTGATGACATTCACATTCATACGAACACCTACATCAGTCAAAGAGGCATATCTCACTCACTTACCAGTTGTACAAATTAGGTGCATCGATTAGAGATTCCCACCATATGACACAATGTCACTAATGCCATGTATGACACACCAGACATGCTTTCCAGTGGAAGATTTGGTTGACTTGTCACTTTGCCATCAAACGTTTGTGGTTTCCATTTGAAAGCCACTTTCTTTTGGCTGCTAATAGAAAGCTGGTCAGAATAAACTAAGCAAACAGCAGGCAAAAAGGAAGAATTTGATGAGTGAGGTTTGAACACAGCTTGCCTGAGTTGCAGTCTGACACAGTAACCTCTTAATCATGACACCATTCGCTTCACGTCTGCTCTAAATTGCGCTTTTTGGTCTTGGAATGCTCACTGTTTGCTTTTTTTTTTTTTTTTTCTTCCACGCAGTCCAGTACAACTTCTTCCTGTTTTCATGCTTGTTTTGTGTTCAGTTTTTGATGGGCTGTCCACTGGGCTCTCTTACAACAAAATCTGAGGGGGGCGCGATGAGGAGTTTTCCTTGTCAGTTATGTTCTTCTTCTATGCATAAATGTACACTCCACTAACAGTCACTTGAATGTTCTATAAATTTCCATCTAAAGTACCTTAGCACAATGTACCTTACATGATATGTCATTAACGTAAACTTCACTAACATTGCACTAAGAGTCACTTCATTACATTATGTTCTCAGCAGCCGATTATTCATAAATGTTATATCAGTTTTGGCATTTCACCTTACTTGTCTGAAGAATCATGTGTAAACACCACTGGCTCCACATCCCATTAAAAGTCACTTCTACATGCTGATCTTACAAGGGAACCTCCCCATCGCACCCCCTCAGATTTAGTTATATGTTGGCACAGTGGATATGCCTTGAAAAACTGAACACAGATCAATCAAGAAAACAGGAAGAAGTTGTGTGGAACTATGAAAAAATAAGCAAAATATACAAACTGAGTAGTCCATGCGCAAGATAGGCAACATCAAGGACGGTGTGAGCTCAGGAGCGCCGTGATCCCGTGGTTAGCGTGAGCAGCTTCGGAACGAGAGGTCCTTGGTTCCAGTCTTCCCTCGTGTGAAAGGTTTAATTTTTTATTTTCAGACAATTATTATCTGTCCGTCCGTCTGTCCGTCCGATGTGAGGTAACTGCGCCGTTGTACCTAAACAAACATCGAAACACACAACGTCAGTCGACTACAGCGCACGGAAGAGAGAGTATTCCTGCTAACGAGGCTCCCTGGATAGCAGTTGACTGTTCGCTACTTTGGGCGAGAGTGCATTAAATACGTGAGATGTATTCCGTTGGCAATATGAATCCAGCAAATATAGCTCGCGACTTCAATAACAAGGTCAATGAATATTTTCCGAACTCTAAGGAATCGGAAAGTTCCTTAAGGGATCGAACGATTGTCGAACATTTGTATGATTATTTCCTACATTTGTTGATAAACAGTACGTGTGGTGATGATTGTCTGAAAATAAAAGATTCACTGGAGGGAAGACTTGAACCAAGGACCCGTCGTTCCACAGCTGCTAACGCTAACCACGGGACCACGGTGCTCCTGAGCTCATACTGTCCGTGATGTTCCTTATCTTTCACATGGACTACTCAGTTTGTATATTTTGCTTTTTTTTCATAGTTCCACACAACTTCTTCCTGTTTTTTCGATTGATCTGTGTTCAGTTTTTCAAGGTCTATCCACTGTGCCAACTTATAACTAAATCTGAGGGGGGTGCGATGGGGAGGTTCCCTTGTTAGTACTCACGAGTCCGCAAACAAACACTGAACCAAGTCTGATATTGTTTCTCAAATGGGGCACCAGATATAAGATACAAGGGGGACCTAGATTTATTTAGATTAATGCTGCCTCTTGGTAGCTGCAACACTGGTCCTTTAGCTGAAAATGTTCATGATAGGACTGTATCTCTTAATAAATAAAAAGTTACGTCCAGTGGCTCTTTCCGAAAGTTTACACAGAATCACTTCACATATTTATTCACACCGTTTGATTCCTGTCACTAAAGACCAGGCATAATTACAGATTGAAAAAATATTTATGCTGGTCACCTTGTACTCACATTTGATGGATAACTTTAAATCATATTCCATGAAAAGGATGAGAATCATGAATTAATTGGCATGCAATGTAATTTATCCTACAGCAGTTCAACAAATTGTCTACAAGGCGTACAGAATGATGATAATACTTTGTCAAGTTACAGTGGCATGTTCACGAATGTCACTTGTTAAGTCTATCACTGATTCTAATAGTTACTATTCATATCCTCAAATAATCCCAAGGCTATTTCAAACAACAAAACTAGTGCTCACACAGTGGAGAATACTGAAATCCCAGAGCAAATTATGTACTGGCCAAGTTTTAATTCCAAGAAAAACTACAAGCATAAGAACAGAATTGTGCATGTTTCATCCTTATATAGACATGTGCTTGGTCATTACTTAAAATTTCTATGGGTGAAGTTATTCCTCCTTAAATTGATGTAATATTTACTGTCGCCTGCCCGGTTAGCTGTGCAGTCTAACGCACTGCTTTCCGGGTGGTAAGGCGTGCTGGTCCCCTGCACAAATCTGCCCAGCAGATTAGTGTTCAGGTTCGGTGTGCTGGCCAGTATGTGGATGGTTTTTATGACGGTTTCCCATCTGCCTCAGTGAATGCAGACTGGTTCCCCTTATTCTGCCTCAGTTACAGTATGTCAGTGATTGCTGCACAATTACTATTATTTTAATTTCATATGGAGAATTGGATGGAGGTGGCGATCTTCATGACTGCGCTGCTCAACAATAGAGGTGTGTGTGTGTGTGTGTTCATCTCTTTCCCTTCATAGCTGCCAAGATCAGTTTCAATAATTAGGTCAAATTGGCCGCGACATTCAGAGCCTGCAATCTTTCTTTTCATTGAAGTACAAAGTCTGATTATTTTATTTCTCAGATGACCAAATGCATTTTAACCACAATTCTATTTACCCAGGCCACAGGGAATGATAGTACTTAGAATGTACGTGCCTCTATCTCGATCATACATTCGCATACAGTTGAGTGTGTATCAATGTAACTATACTTATGATGGCCCATTTCCTTTACAGTATTAATTCTTATTTTGAATCATTCATCTGCGAATGTCCATGCCCTCTTATTTTGTGTAGTCAGTCGGGTGCATTTCTTAATAACATTACTTTTAATATTCATTCCACAATTGACCTTTGCCTGTATGGCAACGCGCTTCACGCGTAATATTTATTATGCGACAATCATATTAACTCTCACTTCAAAATTACGACAGCAGCTGACTTTCAACAATTTTAACAGGGCGGTTACAATGGCGACCGAGTGCCATGGCCTTTGTTTCAAAAAAAAAAATTAGTACAAATCTTAGGTTGAAATATTTAAGTAGTTTTTTCCATCCATTATTGTGACTATAACCAATTGTTTGTTACATGTTACACCAGTTATGTAACAAACAAGAAAATTATTACTGAAACCAGTACACAAAATTCACAAATATTTATCCTAAAAATTTTGAAAAAAAGGAACTTTTGGAACGTTAAACTGATTACCAAGAAAATTGACCAGCAAAAGAAAGTACGGAAGGTTTAAAGAGCAACAGCACTACTACGCTTTTGGTTGATCGTAAATATTGGATAGAATTGCGTTTTTGCGACACCCACTAGGTAGCATGCATTTTTTCAGAATTTATTTTTCAGTTAGTTTTGTAGATTTTTTTGTAAATATATCATACTTGAATGTATCACAAGATATCAGAACATTTTTGTTGACTGCGCTTGAAAAAGTCACGTATCAGTCTTCTGTTTCCTCAGAGTATATTTTACTACATCGAATTTCACGAATGATCGCAACTTCATCTGTGATTTGTTTACATGTAGTACGAGCTGCAGTACGGATATATATATAGCTATGGTACCAAAACGATGTATAATTCATCTGATAAGGAATCAGTTGCTCAGCTTGTGCCTAACACAGAAGTAGAACACATTGCAGATACCGATAACGCAGCCGCAGCGACTAGTGGTACTCAGTCGCAAGCAACTTTGGAAACTGTTCCAGATTCCGCAAATGAAGGGTACGGGGAAATATAATGGTAATCCACATTAGCTATGAATGGAAATAGTCAACTGGAAAATTTTTAAAAAATATTTCATACATAAGTTATTAATATTTTATTAGTTATGCAACTGGTAGTCACTGTACAACATCTTAAGCACACAAATCAATGAAAAAAAAATACATACTTTGTGTTAATAATGTACAAAAGTCTACCTTTTCCTAGCTGTGGCGAATATATTATGTAGCATACCATTGTTTCCCTGCAACAAACACAGGACAGCTGAAAACTCTCATCCTTCGACTGTAGATGCATCTACATACTCATCCTCATTTGTAGATGTCTTCATAGTTGTTATTGCTTTGTAGAATTTGTTATACATCAGTGGTATCCAGTTCAGTGCAGATATGAGGTCTTGTTTCTTCAATTGGAACTGACCCAGAATACTTCTTTTGAAGACTGGTTCCTTCTAAGGTGGTAGGGTGACCTCCTTTGTGTAAAATGACTTTCTGCCAGTCTTTCCCATGAAATGTATTGGATACGAACAAGAGTCCTGGGTCATCTGCATCGAGGACGAGCCGTACAGCATCTTGCATAACACCTTGTGCCCTTGTACTGAGACATCCTTATGACTAAATGTAGATCTCATGTCACTGATGCAAACAGAATCTTCTGATCACATAACATGAATTCCAAATGGTCGCTTTTGGCCACACTTCTTCAACATGTCCACTCAGTCTTGAGAGACATATACAAACTGGACATATCAGCGAACATATTGCTCCACAACAGGAAAATCTCGATCGCTTGTCAGGAAGTGGGAAGTGGTGCTCAATGGTGGAAAATCTTCCTTTTGCTATAAGCAGCATCCAAACAAACACAATGTTCCAGATTTCGTTTTGCCCAGGGCAGTTGTCTGAAATTGCAATCAACTTATTCCCTTGTCTATTTTGATCTTCAAAATACTTCAGTAAGCAGCTGCCTATTTCCTCTGAAACCCTTGATGCTACCATTTCATCCCAAACAAAGAAATGACCTGGTGACGAATTACAGGGATGAATGCTGAAATTATATGTCCACAGTTTCCTGTTATAGAACACTGGACCTGTAGAGAGTTTAGGAGTGGAAAATGACTGTTGTAGATCGAAAGTTATAAAATGAAAGTCTTTATCAAAAACTTCCTTCTCTGTTTGCACTTTTATATTATCTTGACCTGCCTGGGCTATTCTGAGATGTTACTCCTCCTGTATATTAATTTCTCTTAATTTTTCCAGGTCGTTTTTTGCTTCCAACAGTTGAATTTCATTTGAATCACATGTTGGGCAAGTATCTGATTTTGACAGTATGAATGAAATATTGAAATCTTGAATGAAAATGCGATGATACTTATCAAAAGATACAGGATTTCCTTTGATATCAAGACAGTACCGGTATTCGTCTTTATAATGGTTGTAGCAACTTTGAATGGAATATTCCATCGACACATAGAATTTTTCACCAATATCTTTTCTACTGTAGTGACTTTTGTATTTTGGAATACCTTCTATATGTTTTTTGACCAGTTGCACGTCTTCCTCTGAGTCAGCATGTGGTCTATTCTTGTGTTTGCCTCTTCTATCTTCTGGTGGAATAATAGCCCCTGTTCGTATTTTGGACTGTGTGTTTTCTACTGTGCCTCTGTTCTGCTGCAAACCATGGATGCTTAAAAAATTTTTTTTACAGATATCAGTGCTTCTGCCATCTTTTATAACACTGCATCGTACAGTGTTGTTACGCCTGCTAATTTTATTGCCTGTATATTTTATTTTTATGGGTTCTAGCTGCATGGAACCAAAGAAATCGTAAATTAAATCGACGCCATCGTGAAGATGGTTCATGAGGCAGGCGAAGCGTGCGTCATCGTCCAAAGCACAGACATTGAATGTTTGCTCAACCAGGTTAAACCAGAACTCCGGGTGAGCGGGTTTGAAGTCTGGTAATTTCGGCAGATTCGGCACTGCAGTCACTGCGGAGGTGCGCCTATTACTTCGGACGGAAGTAGAGCATGCAGAAGATAGCGAGTCCGAATTATTGGCGTCCCGTAATGCGGTAATCCCGAAATTCACTTGACGCCGGGGGGGGGGGCTGAGAAGCGACGGACGCTCGAACGGTGTGAGGATCGTAGTCAAAATGTGCATTCTCATTGACGCGGTAGCTCAGAGAGAAGCCACAAGTGCTTAAGTACGCCGGTGAATGTCCGTTATGCACACAGTATTCACTCGACCGTGAGTGGTGGGGCTGGTTGTAGATGTCGGAGTAATTACTGTCCAGCACAGAATTGTTGACTTGATTAGAAGCAACACAAAGATCCCACACACGTCCACTAAGATGCACACTCGGTGTGATATTTGCTGTTTGGCGAGCACTGAACACCTGTTGACTAGCCGGCGCGGAAGGATACACGCGTGGCAGGAACTGATTCGAGTTTGAATTTACTACCGGATTTTCCAAAGTAGCAAAACCTCGCTCGATGCCATGAACTGTATTGAATTGTGCGTTCAACACAGGAGTAGGAATGTTCCAACCAACACTCTGTGGAGAACACGTGGGAAGGTCTAGGCTAACAAAGCCAGAGTCCACGACCGTTGGCGGTTGGAAGAAACTGGCGGCACTCGATGAATTCCAATACATGTTCTGGCTGAAGGATTCTGAAGATTCTTGAGGCATGTCCACCACGACGGCAGGAGTGCTGAAGAGATGTTGCTGAAATCTGGGCGGCGGTGAGTGCTGAAAGGCCATTGTCTGTAGCTGAACAAAGGCCCTCGCGATCGCGGAGAAACCCGATGCGGTAGGTGCGTAAATAACCTTCGGGCGGTAACTCGGACACGTATTACACAAAAAACGGGGTCACCAGTGAGGGAATATGGGAATAGTTGTAGGTAAACAACTAGAATTCACTGAGATACAGATTTGTTCACACTTAGCTTCTACACAGATACAAGTCCGGAGGCTAACTGCCGTTAGCGTCCAACATCCTGCCCAAAGCCCTCTCCTCAAAGATAGCACACTTACGCAAAGAACAAATATCGATATTTATGGCGCTCTACGCCACAAGACTTATCAAAGGCCTTTAATGTCATCAACCATAAGTTATATGCCTATGGGATATGTGGAGGTGCCCACAAATGGTATGAATCATATCTGTCGGACAGGTATCAGAAGTTGGAGATAAGCCATGCAGATAGGACATATTCATCAAGATTCGAGAGAGTTTTGTACAAAGTACCCCAGGGATCTGTATTAGGGCCATTACTGTTTTTAATACTTATCAATGACCTACCAAGTCAACTATCTGAAGCAGAGGCAGTACTGTTTGCTGACGGTACAAGTTTGTTTGTTAAAGCAATTAGTGAAGCTGACTTACAGGAAAAAGTCACCTTAGCAACAGTGAAGCAGACAGATGGTTTAATGAAAACAGACTCATTGTGAATGCCAAAAAACAACGTGGATCAACTTCAGACATATTACAAATAAAATAAAAACTAACCTTATAGTAGAACTGGGTAAGTGTAAGATTGAACAAGCATCATACACTAAATTCTTGGGAGTATGGTTTGATGAACACTTAAGATGGAAAAAGCATGTAATATCATTGAACAAAAAATTAAGTCAAACATGTTATACACTTAGAATGCATAAAAGCACATGTAATATTAAAACAGTGTTATGTGTTTATTTCTCATTCATGCACAGTTTGTTAAGATACGGTGTACAGTTTTGGGGGAACAAAAGTCTAACAAAACATTCATTTAGACTACAAGAAGGCAGGTATAGGATATAGAGACTCTTGTAGGCATGCTTTCAAAGAATTAAAAATCATGACACTACCATCCTTATACATATATGAAAGCATATGTTTCTTAAAAGAACATGAGGAATTTCCTACATTAAACAGAGAATTTCACAACTACAAAACAAGGAATAGGAATGATTTCCACAGAGAAATTCATAAAACAGATATGTATCACAAAAGTCCCCCCCATGAACCATGGACGTTGCCGTTGGTGGGGAGGCTTGCGTGCCTCAGCGATACAGATAGCCATACCATAGGTGCAACCACAACGGAGGGGTATCTGTTGAGAGGCCAGACAAACGTGTGGTTCCTGAAGAGGGGCAGCAGCCTTTTCAGTAGTTGCAAGGGCCACAGTCTGGATGATTGACTGATCTGGCCTTGTAACAATAACCAAAACGGCCTTGCTGTGCTGGTACTGCGAACGGCTGAAAGCAAGGGGAAACTACAGCCGTAATTTTTCCCGAGGGCATGCAGCTTTACTGTATGATTAAATGATGATGGCGTCCTCTTGGGTAAAATATTCTGGAGGTAAAATAGTCCCCCATTCGGATCTCCGGGCGGGGACTACTCAAGAGAATGTCGTTATCAGGAGAAAGAAAACTGGCGTTCTACGGATCGGAGTGTGGAATGTCAGATCCCTTCATCGGGCAGGTAGGGTAGAAAATTTAAAAAGGGAAGTGGATAGGTTGAAGTTAGATATAGTGGGAATTAGTGAAGTTCGGTGGCAGGAGGAACAAGACTTCTGGTCAGGTGACTACAGGGTTATAAACACAAAATCAAATAGGGGTAATGCAGGAGTAGGTTTAATAATGAATAGGAAAATAGGAATGCGGGTAAGCTACTACAAACAGCATAGTGAACGCATTATTGTGGCCAAGATAGATACGAAGCCCACACCTACTACAGTAGTACAAGTTTATATGCCAACTGGCTCTGCAGATGACGAAGAAATTGAAGAAATGTATGATGAAATAAAAGAAATTATTCAGATTGTGAAGGGAGACGAAAATTTAATAGTCATGGGTGACTGGTATTCGAGTGTAGGAAAAGGGAGAGAAGGAAACATAGTCGGTGAATATGGATTGGGGCTAAGAAATGAAAGAGGAAGCCGCCTGGTAGAATTTTGCACAGAGCACAACATAATCATAACTAACGCTTGGTTTAAGAGTCATGAAAGAAGGTTGTATACATGGAAGAACCCTGGAGATACTAAAAGGTATCAGATAGATTATATAATGGTAAGACAGAGATTTAGGAACCAGGTTTTAAATTGTAAGACATTTCCAGGGGCAGATGTGGACTCTGACCACAATCTATTGGTTATGACCTGTAGATTAAAACTGAAGACACTGCAAAAAGGTGGGAATTTAAGGAGATGGGACCTGGATAAACTGACTAAACCAGAGGTTGTACAGAGTTTCAGGGAGAGCATAAGGGAACAATTGACAGGAATGGGGGAAATAAATACAGTAGAAGAAGAATGGGTAGCTTTGAGGGATGAAGTAGCGAAGGCAGCAGAGGATCAAGTAGGGAAAAAGACGAGGGCTAGTAGAAATCCTTGGGTAACAGAAGAAATATTGAATTTAATTGATGAAAGGAGAAAATATAAAAATGCAGTAAATGTAGCAGGCAAAAAGGAATACAAACGTCTCAAAAATGAGATTGACAAGAAGTGCAAAATGGCTAAGCAGGGATGGCTAGAGGACAAATGTAAGGATGTAGAGGCCTATCTCACTAGGGTTAAGATAGATACTGCCTACAGGAAAATTAAAGACACCTTTGGAGATAAGAGAACGACTTGTATGAATATCAAGAGCTCAGATGGAAACCCAGTTCTAAGCAAAGAAGGGAAAGCAGAAAGGTGGAAGGAGTATATAGAGGGTCTATACAAGGGCGATGTACTTGAGGACAATATTCTGGAAATGGAAGAGGATGTAGATGAAGATGATATGGGAGATATGATACTGCGTGAAGAGTTTGACAGAGCACTGAAAGACCTGAGTCGAAACAAGGCCACCGGAGTAGACAACATTCCATTAGAACTACTGACGGCCTTGGGAGAGCCAGTCCTGACAAAACTCTACCATCTGGTGAGCAAGATGTATGAAACAGGCGAAATACCCTCAGACTTCAAGAAGAATATAATAATTCCAATCCCAAAGAAAGCAGGTGTTGACAGATGTGATAATTACCGAACTATCAGTTTAATAAGTCACAGCTGCAAAATACTAACACGAATTCTTTACAGACGAATGGAAAAACTAGTAGAAGCCAACCTCGGGGAAGATCAGTTTGGATTCCGTAGAAACACTGGAACGCGTGAGGCAATACTGACCTTATGACTTATCTTAGAAGAAAGATTAAGGAAAGGGAAACCTACGTTTCTAGCATTTGTAGACTTAGAGAAAGCTTTTGACAATGTTGACTGGAATACTCTCTTTGAAATTCTAAAGGTGGCAGGGGTAAAATACAGGGAGTGAAAGGCTATTTACAAGTTGTACAGAAACCAGATGGCAGTTATAAGAGTCGAGGGACATGAAAGGGAAGCAGTGGTTGGGAAGGGAGTAAGACAGGGTTGTAGCCTCTCCCCGATGTTGTTCAATCTGTATATTGAACAAGCAGTAAAGGAAACAAAAGAAAAATTCGGAGTAGGTATTAAAATTCATGGAGAAGAAATAAAAACTTTGAGGTTCGCTGATGACATTGTAATTCTGTCAGAGACAGCAAAGGACTTGGAAGAGCAGTTGAACGGAATGGACAGTGTCTTGAAAGGAGGATATAAGATGAACATCAACCAAAGCAAAACAAGGATAATGGAATGTAGTCTAATTAAGTCGGGTGATGCTGAGGGAATTAGATTAGGAAATGAGGCACTTAAAGTAGTACAGGAGTTTTGCTATTTGGGGAGCAAAATAACTGATGATGGTCGAAGTAGAGAGGATATAAAATGTAGACTGGCAATGGCAAGGAAAGCGTTTCTGAAGAAGAGAAATTTGTTAACATCCAGTATTGATTTAAGTGTCAGGAAGTCGTTTCTGAAAGTATCCGTATGGAGTGTAGCCATGTATGGAAGTGAAATATGGACAATAAATAGTTTGGACAAAAAGAGAATAGAAGCTTTCGAAATGTGGTGCTACAGAAGAATGCTGAAGATTAGATGGGTAGATCACATAACTAATGAGGAAGTATTGAAAAGGATTGGGGAGAAGAGAAGTTTGTGGCACAACTTGACCAGAAGAAGGGATCGGTTGGTAGGACATGTTCTGAGGCATCAAGGGATCACCAATTTAGTATTGGAGGGCAGCGTGGTGGGTAAAAATCGTAGGGGGAGACCAAGAGATGAATACACTAAGCAGACTCAGAAGGATGTAGGTTGCAGTAGGTACTGGGAGATGAAAAAGCTTGCACAAGATAGAGTAGCATGGAGAGCTGCATCAAACCAGTCTCAGGACTGAAGACCACAACAGCAACAACATCACAAAAGTGTGCTATACCAACCCAAAATCCTCTACAGCGCTCTCCCCAAATAACTGAAAATAATACCAAAACTGCACCTATTTAAAAGATAATTAAAAAACATGTTATTGAGCAATAGGTTTTACAGTATTGAAGAGTTTATGAATCATTGACAATAAAAGCACAGTTAATATTTCTCTGACATAATAAATATGTGTAATTGCTCACATTTAAATACTTGCTGTTTCTATGAAAGAGTGAAACAGTGTTAACGTAAGAATGGAAATAATATTCGATGTGAGAATCACTAGTTTTTTCTTGTACGTTATATTTTCATGTTAATGTTCTTATAGTTCTATTAAAATTGTAATGTCTAAGTGACAAGTAAATTCAATTATAAATTTTCATGTACATGTATTTTAAATTGTAATGTTTATTGACAAGTCCTATGTCATTTTGATGATGTACTACAAGGATGCTAATAAATTGAATTGAATTGAATTGAACAATTTCTCAACACCACTGACAGTAATACTTATTTCGCCGGCTGCGGTGGTCTTGCGGTTAAGGCGCTCAGTCCGGAACCGCGCGACTGCTACGGTCGCAGGTTCGAATCCTGCCTCGGGCATGGATGTGTGTGATGTCCTTAGGTTAGTTAGGTTTAAGTAGTTCTAAGTTCTAGGGGACTGATGACCACAGATGTTAAGTCCCATAGTGCTCAGAGCCATTTGAACCATTTGAATACTTATTTCATTTATCTTTTCCGTGGTACGAGGATTAAATTCGGGCAATTGTCTTGGGTATTCCTTTGTAAAGGAGCATTTGAAAATGGAGTCAAAAACGTTTCAGCTTTTGCTTTGCTACCCTCAGTTTCAGTTCCTGTCTCATTCATTAGGGACTTTGGTGCCACTAACAGCCTTTAGACACGACGAGGATTTCTTTGGGATTGTCTAATATGATTTGACAGTATTCTGCTATGGTAGTCATTGAAGGCATCACTCTTGATTGCTAAATACGTTTCATTCAGCTCTTCTCTATCTATAGTCCTATGATTTGTTTTGCACCTATTATGCAGTAATCTCTGTTCCCTTAGAAGATTGTTTACAGTGACTGTATACTATGGAGCGTTTCTTCCATTATGAACTGTTCTAGTGGGTACATATCATTCCAGTGCATGGTCAACAACTTTTTTAAACTTGAGCCACAGTTCCACTATATGCTCCTGCCTTGTGCTGAAAGTTTCAAGTTGCTCATTGAGATATGACACTGCTGGTTTTTAATCAAGTTTACTGGATGTGTATATGTTTCTGCTTGATTTAATTGTCCTTTGTGTTTTTGGTAATCATTGTTGCCACAACTGGGTCTTAGTCACTGATACCAGTTTCGATGTGCACATCATCAAAGAGATCAGGTCTATTTGTTGCCATTAGATCCAATATATTCTGCACATGAATGAGTTTCCTAAGTATCTGTTCTAGATACTTTTCAGATGTGACATTTAGTAAAGTTTTTCAGAATGACTTGTCACATTCACCATCAACAAAACTGTAATTTTTTCAATTGTTTGTTGGACACTTGAAGTCTCAACTGATAATCACAGTATGACAGAGGAACTCACGTTAAGCAAAATGAGGTTCTCCATTAAGCTTTTGGTTACATCAGGATATGAGTCAGTGGGCTATACGAGGAGCCAAGTACCATTTTATGCCCACCACTGCTACTGAGTCTTGCCCAAACAGTCTCACACACAGCTTCAATTTCTGCCTCAATGGGTTTGCATTTCTTGTCTGCTGTGAAAAACACACCATCTCCATTTCCCATTTGCCTGTCCTGTTGATATACACACAGATTTTCCCCACAAATCTCACTGTGTATCTAGTATTATGTGAGCTTCACTGATTTTCAGGAGTGATTCAAATTCTGGCACTTTTTTATGAATGCTTCAGCAGTTAACCATTAGGATTTGAATACTCTCACCTGTGGGAGGCATTACCATAGATCTAGCACTGACACTTTCGGGTTTCCTACAGCTGCCATTGTCTCTCATCTGTGGGAGGCATTACCGTAGATCTAGCACTGATACTTCCGAGCTTCCTACAGCTGCAATTGTCTGGATTGCATGGAGAGTCCCCTATTCTAAAAACATACACTTGTGTGAATCCCACACAGTCAGCTACCTGAGTAGCGGCTTCTGACATGTAATGTACACCTGACTCATTTAGGAGAACCCTAAAGTTCTCAACTCTATGGTGCAAGTTCAGGAAGTCACAGTCTAGATTGTCACAAAACCTTCGAAGCTTCTGCTCCACTCCTTCCACTCGACTCACAACCAAATCGCCATGATCAGTTTTGGGTACAATGCTGCATATTGTTAGCTTCGTTGAAACTCCATGCAGAAGACTGGTCTTCTCAACCGTCTCTGCCAGACGCTGAAATGGGCCAAGTGTGACCTCAGCATCAATTGTTCCAACGTCTGGAACAATCTGCAGTTGGTTGCACCCTGTTCCCTCAGTGAATTCTGGAATAGCCTCTTCAGTGTGCTGAATGAGGCCTCCAGACATACACACTGAATGCACCTAGTGTCCTTTCCTGTCCCTTGCTGCCATTTCGCTAGAGGGTACCATCATTCGCCATATGTTTGAATCGCCAATGATTAATAGAGCCCTACACTTTTGTGTTTGCCTCCTCTTGACATTGGGCAAAGCAGGTTTCCCAAAAACAGGTGAAGTCAGTCCTACTGGCTCAGTTTGTTTCAATAAAAGACAGCGTCTCAAACTTCTTAGTTATCGGTACAACACACTGAGCCCATTCTAGTCCCCATCCACCCTGTACTAGACGCCTAGATTGACCATTGACCCACCACTTGCAGTCAAGTGGATGAGTAATGACAGATCCTATAGTTTCTGCCAAGGAGAAAGGATCCACAGGAGAGGATAGTAACTGAGATACCTCTGGTAGTGGTATCACAGGTTCACGATACTCGGGAGCTCTTCTGATACACCAGTTCGCAGCAGCTACCAAGCGTTTGACGTAGTCAGGGAGATTTCTGGCTGCTTACAACCAACTCGTCCCGTGTTTGAGAACAGCATTCACAGTGGGGCAGCATTTTGGTTGGTGCAGTGTATTATAGGACAGTGAACAAATATTAACTCGGGTGATGCTGAGGGAATTAGATTAGGAAATGAGACACTCAAAGTAGTAAATGAGTTTTGCTATTTGGGGAGCAAAATAACTGATGCTGGTCACAGTAGAGAGGACATAAAATGTAGACTGGCAATGGCAAGGAAAGCGTTTCTGAAGAAGAGAAATTTGTTAACATCGAGTATAGATTTAAGTGTCAGGACATCATTTCTGAAAGTATTTGCATGGAGTGTAGCCATGTATGGAAGTGAAACATGGACAATAAATAGTTTGGACAAGAAGAGAATAGAAGCTTTCGAAATGTGGTGCTACAGAAGAATGCTGAAGATTAGAAGGGTAGATCACATAACTAATGAAGAGGTATTGAATAGAACTGGGGAGAAGAGGAGTTTGTGGCACAACTTGACAAGAAGAAGGGACCAGTTGGTAGGACATGTTCTGAGGCATGAGGGGATCACAAATTTAGCATTGGAGGGCAGCGTGGAGGATAAAAATCGTAGAGGGAGACCAAGACATGAATACACTAAGCAGACTCAGAAGGATGTAGGCTGCAGTAAGCACTGGGAGATGAAGAAGCTTGCACAGGATAGAGTAGCATGGAGAGCTGCATCAAACCAGTCTCAGGACTGGAGACCACAACAACAACAACAACTACAATCTGTCCAGCTAAAACTTTGCTAATTCCCTACATGAATTGAAGCAAATACGAGACTTCTATTAAGGCAACACGAAAACTTGTGGTAAAAATTACTAGTTTCCTGAAACGTTTTGAGGTTAATTATAGTTGTTGGCAAACTTGAAAACAGAGTTAAGTTATGATAAATGTGGGTAATGTATAGGGGCTACTCCTTTTTATGGGAAAACTAGGTGTAACAAAATACGTTAGTCGGAACTTCTGCTACAGTAACTAAATCACGAACTCCGATTTATTAGAGGAAGTGGTGGTAATATGGACCCCTAGTTTGTTTTTCAATAAAATATTGCACACTAATACAATAATAGTACCTTAATTCGTGGGTGGGGAGGCTTGCGTGCCTCAGCGGTACAGATGGCCGTACCGTAGGTGCAACCACAACGGAGGGGTATCTGTTGAGAGGCCAGACAAACATGTGGTTCCTGAAGAGGGGCAGCAGCCTTTTCAGTAGTTGCAGAGGCAACAGTCTGGATGATTGACTGACCTGGCCTTGTAACAATAACCAAAACGGCCTTGCTGTGCTGGTACTGCGAACGGCTCAAAGCAAGGGGAAACTACAGCCGTAATTTTTCCCGAGGACATACAGCTTTACTGTATGATTAAGTGATGATGGCGTCCTCCTGGGTAAAATATTCCGGAGGTAAAATAGTCCCCCATTCGAATCTTCGGGCGGGGACTACTCAAGAGGACGTCGTTATCAGGAGAAAGAAAACTGGCATTCTACGGATCGGAGCGTGGAATGTCAGATCCCTTAATCGGGCAGGTAGGTTAGAAAAGTTCAAAAGGGAAATGGATAGGTTAAAGTTAGATATAGTGGGAATTAGTGAAGTTCGGGGGCTGGAGGAACAAGACTTTTGGTCAGGTGATTACAGGGTTATAAATACAAAATCAAATAAGGGTAATGCAGGAGTAGGTTTAATAATGAATAAAAAAATAGGAGTGCGGGTTAACTACTACAAACAGCATAGTGAACGCATTATTGTGGCCAAGATAGACACAAAGCCCATGCCTACTACAGTAGTACAAGTTTATATGCCAACTAGCTCTGCAGATGATGAGGAAATTGATGAAATGTATGATGAGATAAAAGAAATTATTCAGGTAGTGAAGGGAGACGAAAATTTAATAGTCATGGGTGACTGGAATTCGTCAGTAGGAAAAGGGAGAGAAGGAAACATAGTAGGTGAATATGGATTGGGGGGAAGAAATGAAAGAGGAAGCCGCCTTGTAGAATTTTGCACAGACCATAACTTAATCATAGCTAACACTTGGTTCAAGAATCATGAAAGAAGGTTGTATACCTGGAAGAATCCTGGAGATACTAAAAGGTATCAGATAGATTACATAATGGTAAGACAGAGATTTAGGAACCAGGTTTTAAATTGTAAGACATTTCCAGGGGCAGATGTAGATTCTGACCACAATCTATTGGTTATGAACTGCAGATTGAAACTGAAGAAACTGCAAAAAGGCGGGAATTTAAGGAGATGGGACTTGGATAAACTGAAAGA
The DNA here is from genome assembly GCF_023864345.2 of Schistocerca serialis cubense. Taxonomy (NCBI): domain Eukaryota; kingdom Metazoa; phylum Arthropoda; class Insecta; order Orthoptera; family Acrididae; genus Schistocerca; species Schistocerca serialis. The sequence continues at coordinate 1,045,140,592 of NC_064639.1, read as the reverse complement.
ACCAGAGGTTGTAGAGAGTTTCAGGGAGAGCATGAGGGAACAATTGACAGGAATGGGGGAAAGAAATACAGTAGAAGAAGAATGGGTAGCTCTGAGGGATGAAGTAGTGAAGGCAGCAGAGGATCAAGTAGGTAAAAAGACGAGGGCTAGTAGAAATCCTTGGGTAACAGAAGAAATATTGAATTTAATTGATGAAAGGAGAAAATATAAAAATGCAGTAAATGTAGCAGGCAAAAAGGAATACAAACGTCTCAAAAATGAGATTGACAGGAAGTGGAAAATGGCTAACCAGGGATGGCTAGAGTACAAATGTAAGGATGTAAAGGCTTGTCTCACTAGGGTTAAGATAGATACTGCCTACAGGAAAATTAAAGAGGCCTTTGGAGGGAAGAGAACCACTTGTATGAATATCAAGAGCTCAGATGGCAACCCAGTTCTAAGCAAAGAAAGGAAGGCAGAAAGGTGGAAGGGGTATATCGAGGGTCTATACAAGGGCGATGTACTTGAGGACAATATTATGGAAATGGAAGAGGATGTAGATGAAGATGAAATGGGAGATGCCATACTGCGTGAAGAGTTTGACAGAGCACTGAAAGACCTGAGTTGAAACAAGGCCCCGGGAGTAGACAACATTCCATTAGAACTACTGATGGCCTTGGGAGAGCCAGTCATGACAAAACTCTACCATCTGGTGAGCAAGATGTATGAGACAGGCGAAATAC